>NW_023462028.1:0-2247 GCF_013731165.1 Rhagoletis pomonella
TTCAAAAATTGGGTAGGCGCGGTGGCCAATGGTAGCTCTTGTACCACCTCTGTATGCTGAAAGTCATACAGAACCCCAACAGTTTGTAGCGGCTTTGGCTTTTGCTGTTTAAAACCACTCCGGAGGAGTGGTGATGCATCAAGCGGGATTTTTGAGCATGATTTGGAGTGCCAGCAATTAACTACTTTAGTAGGTTTTGTTCTGCGGCAGTTGAGAAGTGCATTAAAAAATGCATACCCAATGAAGAACGAACGAATTATTTTTAAGCACAAGTGCGTGTGTTTACTCGCTGCACTTGTTTTTGGGCGGGCGTGCAATATACAAGTGCCTGTGTGTGTTCGCTGTTCTTTGTTTATGCGGGAAATGCGTAAGTCGCTTAAACAAACCCTAAAAGTTTTCGTTTCACAACCCTTCGTGGCACTTTACTATTCACCTTTCTTTCAGTTTTCGGATCTCTTTCCGCAGTTTTTGCTGGCTATACACATATACATACATGCATATCGTCGTATAAAGTACAAAACCGCGTATCGTCATTCTGCAAAATCGCGTAACTGACATTTGCTGCCAAACATTGAATTTGCTTCCAGAAGCTGTTGGCTCAATCCTTATCCATTCGTCCTGAAATATACTATCCAGAAATGCGATTGCTTTATAAAAAAGAGAACCACTTTGAAATATGAGTGTTTTTACTATCTAGATAATAATTTATGCAACTTCACATAGGCGGCTTTGCATTTTGTTGATTCGCGGTTTTGTACTTTAAACGACGATATACAGATTATTAAAGACGATCTAAATTACACTGTGTGACAAAAAAAAATTTATATAGCTTTTTCGAGGATCACACTTGTTGTAGGTCTATTCAAGCAGTAAAATCTGCATACTCAGAATTTTACATACACCCTCAAAATCTGGGCTTAAGGTCAAAAACCGCGTTTTTTCAAAGGGTGACGCACAGGTATACTTGCACGTAACTTTATTTCTGTTTATCCGGTGAAAAAAAAAGTATTTATGTATGCTATTCAAGATAACACATTTCTCTGCTTACAGCAATGTTTAAATTGATAATTTATCTTAAGAAATGGCAAAGGAATCAGTGATCGGACTGACAAAAAATGTGTGTGGTAGAATCTAAAAAAAAGTGGTAGATTTAAAAAAAAATGTGGTAGATCTCAGGTTTTGGATCAAACTTTGTACAAAAATTAAAAAAAATCTTCAAGGTTTCTCCTAAATTGCAAACATTTTAATTAGAATCTAAACCAAAATTAATTGTAGTATAATAAAGTGCAAGATTGAAGTTGATAAAAATTGCGTTGGTTTTGGCAATTTTTTTCCTTGACAGTTTCGAACATATTTTGAAAGATTTCTGCAACCTTGCAGAGTGCTGGCAGCTTTTCTTTTTATCACATCACGATGTAGCGAACAAATGTGGCTCGTTCCAGAAATGCTACTTGTGATTTGCCGATTTTGACAATTCTCAAGTAAAAGTAAACAACGCTTTAGAAATTTGAGATGCACTGAAATTTGCTAATGCTTTCACAAAAAGCGCCGGTTTTTATCATTTTCGCTATTAATTCTTTTTATAAATCATATATTTTGCAATTTAACACAATAAAACCACGTTTGATGTCGAAAAATTTAATATTGAGAAAATTTACTATTTTACAGTTTATTTTATCCTCCCATTCTGCCTCTTGTTAGTGTTTAGTGTTGGACAATTTTTGCTCTTAAAATTAAGAAAATTATGTTGAGCAAAAATGAGACTACTAAAAAACGCGAATATGTGGTAGATTTCAGACCTTGTGTGGTAGGTGTGCTGAAAAAAGTGGCAGATCTACAACGATGTGGTAGAAGTCCGATCACTGAAAGGAATCTTACAGAGTATATCGATGGCTGAGTGGAAGATCGACCTATCTCGGCAACCAGTTCGAAAACGCCCTATCTCAGAAAATTTTTTTAACAACGCGCTATCTCAGAAAACTTTTCAAGAACGCCCTACTTCAGAATTTCATGGAAAAACGCCATATCTTAGCTGCTGTTTCAAAAACGCCCTATATCAGCTTGTCTTCAATGTATTTCCGTTTGAGATAGGGCATTTTTGAAATGAATTCTGAGATAGGGCGTTATTCAACCAAATTCTGAAATAGGGCGTTTTTCAATCAAACTTTGAAGTAGGGCGTTCTTGAAAAATTTTCAGAGACAGGGCGTTTTTGAACTGGCTTCCGAGATAGGTCGATCTTCCACTCA
>NW_023462028.1:7247-21506 GCF_013731165.1 Rhagoletis pomonella
CAGGGCGTTTTTGAACTGGCTTCCGAGATAGGTCGATCTTCCACTCAACCATCGATATGCAAAATTTAAATTTTTAACATTTTTTCATTTTAAATTACGACTTGTCCGACTATTTTGTTAACTAGTATACATACATAGGGTGCCCATTCTCAAGACAAATTAACCATTTATAAATGGTTGTAAACAACGAAATGTCTTCTCTTAAATGGCATATGTAAGTATTTTTCATAGGGCAAATTTTATTTTTAAATTTGTGAGCACACCTATGTTTTATATATCATTTTATTCGTAATCTCTTAATAAATCGATTAATATAAGTGTAATTCATGTTCATCAGGTGTTTCAAAAGTTAGACGAGGAATAAACATGAAATAGAAAACAAAAGAATAAGCTGGTTTTACCTTTTTGTTGATACGCAGTTTTGTACTTTAAACGACGATATACAGATTATTAAAGACGATATAAATTACACTGTGTGACAAAAAAAAATTAAATAGTTTTTTTCGAGATTCACACTTATTGTAGGTCTATTCAAGCAGTAAAATCTGCATACTCAGAATTTTAAATACACCCTCAAAATCTGGGCTTAAGGTCAGAAACCGCGTTTTTCAAAGGGTGACGCACAGGTATACTTGCTCGCAACTTTAATTCTGTTTACCCGGTGAACAGGAATCAGTGATCGGACTTAAAAAAAATTTGTGTGGTAGAATCTGGAAAAAAATGTGGTAAATTTCAAAAAAATGATCTCAGGTTTTGGATCAACCTTTGTACAAAAATTCAAAAAAATCTGCAAGGTTTCACCTAAATTGCAAACATTTTAATTAGAATCTAAAACAAAATTAATTTTAGTTTAATAAAGTGCAAGATTGAAGTTGATAAAAATTGCGTTGAGTTTTGGCAATTTTTTTCCTTGACAGTTTCGAACATATTTTGAAAGATTTCTGCAACCTTGCAACATCACGATGTAGCGAACAAATGTGGCTCGTTCCAGAAATGATACTTGGGATTTGCCGATTGTGCCAATTCTCAAGTGAAAGTAAACAACGCTTTAGAAATTTTAGATGCACTGAAATTTGCTAATCCTTTCACAAAAATCGCCGGTTTTTATCATTTTCGCTATCAATTCTTTTTATAAATCATATATTTTGCAATTTAACACAATAAAACCACGTTTGATGTCGAAGCATTGAATATTGAGAAAATTTAATATTTTACAGTTTATTTTATGCTCTCATTCTGCCTGTTGTTAGTGTTTAGTGTTGGACAATTTTTTCTCTTAAAATTAAGAAAATTATGGTGAGCAAAAATAAAACTACTCAAAAACGCGAATATGTGGTAGATTTCATATGTACATAGGGTGGCCATTCTCAAGCCAAATTAACCATTTATAAATGGTTGTAAACAACGAAATGTTTTCGCTTTAATGGCATATGTAAGTATTTTTCATCGGGCAAACAGAAATAAAGTTACGAACAAGTATATGCTTCAACCTATGAAAAACGCGTTTTTTAGCCCAGATTTTGAGGGTGTATTCAAAATTCTGAGTACCTGTGCGTATATATTATTTTTGTTTATTTTACTTCAAATCTCACGAAATCATAAATGCAAAAGTATGGTTGACACCGGATCAGCTGTTTAAGTATTTATGACCAAATGATTAAATCGTGTGAACGAATGTGGACAATATTTGTCACTTTACTGCTGTGCGCAAATGTGTGCCAAATCATTTGGATCTTTGGCCGCCAAATCGTCTGATCGCAAGACAAATCATTTGTACATCGCTATCCAAATGCGAAAATGTGGAAAAATATAAATTTGGCATTTTGTGTACAAATGTACAAATCGTGTGATCCCTGCTTTCGAAATAAGCGCTAGGTCTGTTCCGCCTTGTTGATATTAGAAAGATAGGCAAATCGTGTGGGTCTGGTGGTGAACGAGGACAAAACGAAGTATTTCCAGTCATTTCACAAATAGTCAGATCATAAGCGTCTTGGCACAAACGTCACTGTTGACAGTTGCGAGTTTGAAAAAGTACCCGTATTCTGATAAAAGTTCATTTGTTTATTTTAAATTCATCACCCTTCACTGAAGCACCACTTTTTAGTTTATCTAGAATACCGGTAAGTCAAAGAAAGACAAAGAATTCAAATTTTGTGTATGTGGCATATATAATCAAAGAATGTCGTAGGTATATTTGTTGTTTTGTTTTAGAGACTTGCACTAATCAGGGAACTGCACGTAAATATTTTTCGTCGGATAAGCAGAAATTAAGTCACGAATAATTATAAGGCTCAACCTGTGAAAAACGCGTTTTTTAGACCTTAAGTCCAGATTTGAGGGGAATACCCCCTAATTCTAAGTATGCATATTTTTTGTGCTTCACTAGATCTATAACTTTAGCAGTCGCTCAGTGTTATTATCCAACGAAATCCTTGACAGTGGTACCGGGAGGGGGTTTAGTTTAGGTTAAAGTCTCACATTGATGGGGTTAATCTTTCGTTTGTATAAGAGGCGCCCCCCTTTTTTCTGGCGACGCCTATGAGTTAATACTCATGTCCTTTTTTTATGAATGCGGCCCATTGAATGCAAATACTTTAAATGGTACTTAAGTATAATTTTGGATCGTTATCTATACATATATTAATACGCTACATAAATTTTGTCTCCGTTCGTTTGGCGATTCTACCGAACCGATTTCAAAACCAAGAACACCGTTGGAAAGGCATTTTTCCGCAGATGAGATGATGGTTTCACAATTGGTTGAAAATTACGACCAAAACCGTTGTTTAAACATTTTCGAATTGTATATAGATGTTGGTGCAACATGTTCAATTTGACATCTTTCGCCTGTTGTTTCACTACACATTTGAAATTAAGCTTTGAAATAAAGATAAATATGAAGATGAAGAAATAAATGAGAACGATGAAGTCAAGAAAAGGGCAAAAGTGAAGATAAAGACGAAAATGGAGACAATGACAGATACATAAGAATTAGGGTAACTAAAAGGGTAAGGATATTTCTTGAATTTATGAAGTAAACTTCTTTAGCGGCAGTTGGTTGGTTGGGAGTAAATTGTCAAATTCAAGGGGAATAATGCACATGGAAATGGTTCTCAGCGGTTTAGCGGTTTGAGAATAAAAAACAAAAACAAAGATGCCTAGAGGTACAGGCAAAAACGAAGATCAAAGCTAATTTAAACACTTTAAGGTAAAGGTGAAGAGGAATATGCAAAAATAAAGATAAATATGAAGAAAATGATATCGATATAAAACCCGATATTTTTATCGATATAATAATCGACATTGCTATCGGTAAAATAATCAATGTTGTTATCGATACTGCTATTGATTAAATAACAGCTATTGTAATCGATATAATAATCAATATAATAATCTATATTGTTATCGATACAATAATGGATATTGTTATCGGTATAATAATCGATAAATAATTGGTTTATATTGTTATCGATATGTACAATAATCGATACTGATGATTGTTATATTTATCGATGAATTAATCGATTTTGCAATCGTTGTATTTTTCTATATGTTTATGGATATCATTATCGGTATTTTTATCGGCACAGTTATCAACAGCGTTATCCATATAATAATCGGAACATGGAATGTGATCACATTAAATGACATCACATCACATTATATCACATGATATGAAGAGACATCACATGATATTATATCACATAATATGATATCACATCACACGATATCACGTGACATGACATCATATGATATGACATCACATTATATGGCATGACATCACATGACTTGACATCACATGATATGTCATCGTATGATATGACATGGCATTACATGACGTGGCATCACATTATATGACATCATATGGTATGACATCATATGACATGACATCAGAGGATATGACAACACATGACATACATTCTATCACATCACATAAAATCACGTCACATCTTATCACGTCATCGCACCTCATCTCATCTACGTGAATATAAAAAGAAAAGGATATAATCAAAGATGTGAAAGATAAAACCAAAGATGAAGACCAAGGTAAAGTTACCGATTTCAAAACCAAAAACACCGTTGGAAAGGTAATTTTCTGTAGATGAGGAGAGTTTTTATAGTTTCGAAATTGGTTGAAAATCGTCGTTTAAAAATTTCCATATTTGTGTATGGTTGTTTTTTGCAACCTGTTTAATTTAAGCTGTTTCGCATTTTGTTTTACTTCGTGTTTGAAATTCAACTTTGAAATAAAGATAAATATGAAGATGAAGAAACAAGTGGTAACTTTGAAGACAAAAAAAGGCAAAAGTGAAGATAAAGACGAAAATTGAGATAAAGGCGAAAATGGAGACGATGAGAAATACATAAGAATTAGGTTAAAAGATAGGAATCGAAATAAAATCAGCCATAAAGGTTACTGAATTTATCGAATCATCGAAGTTTATAATTATCGAAATTTATCCATGCTTATTGAGTTATCGCAACGAATCGAATTATTCAAAATTATTATTTTTTGTATTATATAACTTGGAAGTTTAGATGTTATTAAAATGTTGAAATATTAGTTATTATTTGCTCCATATGCAAGGGATCGGTATTTTCATCGCACACGCGCCATCATGTTCTGCACGACTGCATCATCGACTTTACGCGATGCGCACAACTGCTTTGTTTTGCACTCTTTAATATTTTTCACTGTTTCACCTGTTTTCTTCAAGATTCCTTTGACAATTAACCAATATTCCCCAATAGGACGTGGCTCTGGGCTATTAGGTGGATTGAAGTCGTGAGGTACAAAATTGATGTTATTTGCATTATACCACGGCAATGTGTCCTTGGCATAGTGGCAGGTTGCCACGTCCGCCTAGAACAGTGGCCTACTCCTTATCTGTTGATAAATGACAGAAGACGCCTTTTGAGGCACTCATCCCGATAAACTTGATCATTCATTGTCCCGGTTGGGAAAAAAGGGCTGCTCTTACGGCCACAGGAACAAATAGTTTGCCAAACCATGTGGTTTTTGGAAATTTGGACTTCATTTTCAGCTTACAACTTTCAGGGGAATCTTGACGACTTGCAGCAGTATACAAATCTTGACCTGCAATATATTTTGAATTTTTATAGCAGTAGGTTTCGCAGTCCATAACAATGCAGTTGTATTTTTTATTTAGAATTCATACAACTTCCGAATGCGGGATTTCGCTGTAACATTCTACGCCTCGGTCTGGCGCTGTTTGAGCTGTAGAACATCTCAATGAAGCTTTCCGCTTTACCTTTTGTACGAAAAACTGCGATCTCCGTGCGGATTTTGCAACATAACGCGACAAAATCTTCGGATCTCGTGAAAACGCACTGAGGACCTGTTTTTATCACTTTGACCATGCTAACCCCCGCTCCCTGGTTTTCTCGTAACTGCCAGGCCTTATTTGTACCGATTAAAATCCTGCAAACTGTCGAATAGTGCAATCTTTATTTTTTTAGCAATTTTACGTGTACTTAAGCCGGATTATTTATAAACTCGTGCAAAATGGTTTGTCTCGTTTCTAACTCGGTTGCCATTTTTAACTCAACTAGGAATCAAATTCAAATGAAATTTCTTCTACGTCCAACTAAGGTCATGGTCAGCTTATGGTATTTGAATTTCAAAATATTGAATTCGTTTTGGGTAAGTTATAAGCTTCCCAAAGTGTCGCAGTTTTGGTGTGTGAGTTATCAAAATGTTTAGATAGTTTTCGAAAAATGTGGAGATGTCAAAAGTAAAAATTTATAAAGGTATCCAAAGTTTTTACATTTTTGAGTTATCGAAATTTATCGAGCCATCGAATTTCACAGTTATCGAAATTGGTCGGGTTAACGAATTTTATTGAGTTATCGAATTTTAGTGTTCTTGAAATTCATCGAGCTATCGATATGTATCAAATCATCGAAATTTATCGATAAACTTGAATGTAACGGGTCAATTCCAAGTCCTGCCGAAGTCCTCCAAAGACCTTCTCAGAAAAAAAAAAATTAGTTTCGTTTTAGCAGAAGATTTTCCGGTTAGTTAATTTGTACCGTATAAGTATCGCTACGTGTTAAGTTAAAAAACCTCTCCAAGGCTTCTAAAACTAGAAAAACTGTCGAATTTCGACAGTAACTGGAACTCTAGTTTAAATAATTTATTTGTAAGATTTCTTTGTCAAAAATTCAGTACTTTTCTTTCTTCTATGCTTTTTCAAGGCTAAAAATGAGTACATTTAAGTACACTTTTGTTAGACGCAAAAACTGTACAATTCACTGCTAGTTTTATTAAATATACGTTATAACAAAAATAAAAATCGTACTTGTTTTAACATACTTAGGTACCCATGGGTTCATACTAGAGATATCAATTTTTCGATTTTTACGACGGGATTTTTGGAATCTCGTTATTACAATCCCGGGATGCCGGGATTTGATATTCATTATTTTTCAACAACTTAACTCGAAAAAAATTCATCAATAATAAATAAATGGGTTTGAAACTTACTTTTTTATTTAAAGTGAAAATTTTTTCATTAGTAACTATGCTATGCTAAGTTTACTTATATATCCTTATATAGTAGATTTTCCTCATTTTCGAGTTAACACCCTAATCTGTAATTACAAACAGGGATTAGCCATACAAAATTCGTCCCTCTTTGATCTGTAATTATAAAATAAACTCAGGTTAAACCGATAACTTTTCAGTGTCCAACCTAGTTTTATTGATTATTGTTTCGAAGAAGAGGACGAATGCCAAATAAAAAAGTAAACATAAATGGACGCTGGCAAGGAAAAGAGGTTTGTAAAGGTATTTTTAAACAAAGAGGTTTGTAAAGGTATTTTTAAACAAATATTAAGAAAATATATTTAAATTGCTTAATATAGCAGAAAAAAGTAATCGCGGTGGCAGAGAGAAGGAACTTAACTTTTCTTCGAGATGTGAGAATAACAAGCACAACAAATTTGACAGCTAATAATCTGAGATTTGCCTGTATAAACGGCGTGATTAAAAAACGAGCTTTGATTGAGGTTATATTTATATGTGGGCATAGTTTTAAGGTATGTGGAAACCAGCTAGATGTAAAAACTTAAGTCAACAATGTATCTTGTGGTTGTGTTCCACTGGCAGAAATAAAAGAAATAAAACTTTAGAAGGATAAAGTTAAGGTTTCAGCAGATACAAAATACCGTTGATTTTTGGCAATTTTTTACGGTGCTGGGTATTTTCTTCCATATACAGTCCTATTCTGCGTTGGTAACACTAATTTTGTTTCCGGTAAATAAAATTCGCAATTCTGCGCACTGGTAAATTTTGTTACCATCTCATAAGCAAGTAACAAAATATTGCTCCGTGCAGTAAGCAACACCAGAATTTATACAAAACTTCATATCTGAATTGCCGAATAGATTAAATCGTTACCAAGGTACTTAGAATTGCGGTTACAAGAAGTGGTGTTATTATTTCGTAACAAAATTCTCCGGTATCAAAATTATCGGTAACAAGCAGAATACGCCTGATAAAAAAATTTTAGAACTTACTTTGTATACAAGAAAATGCGTGACCCGCCAGCAAAAAAATAAAATAAACAAGTAAGAAAGTCTATGTTCGGGCGGAGCCGAACATTAAATACCCCGCGCAAGTATTAAATATATGTTTTTCACCTTTCCAAAAGCTACCGCTACATGGTAAGCCGGGGTGTATCAGTTTTGAGTAAATTAGCGTCCTTATATTCATTTATTATTGAAGTTTCAAGCATTTCTGAAATTTACCGTTATATGAAAAGCGACCGTAATTTTAGCCCGATGTCAATAATTTTTAACGTTTTGCTTTTATGTGGCAAGCACAATAACCGTACCGAGTTTGGTACAAATTGGTAGAACGGTTAACGAGATACATATATGCGATCTTAAGTGGGTGGTGCCACGTCCATTTTCCAAAATTTTATCATAAACGTATTTCTTGGTACAGAATTGTTGCAAGCATCAATTTTGAATAAATTAGCTTCAATATTTACTGATTCGTCGAAGATTTCGTATTTCTCTAAATTACCGATATATGGGATGTGGGCGTGGATATTGTCCGATTTTAAAACTTTTCGGCCATTTGGTATGCTGTACCAGGGCCAACAAATTTGCCAAGTTTGCATGAAATTAGTGTAGCGGTTACTAAGATATACACAAGTAACCATAAGTGGGCGTGGCCACGCCTATTTTCCAAAACTTTGTAATATTATTATTTCTCGTCTAAACATTATTGTAAATGTCAATTTTGAGTGAATTATCTTCAGTTGTTACTAAAATATCGCAGTTTTCGTAATGCTGAAAATTACCGTTATATGGGAGGTAGGCGTGGTTACTGTCCGATTTTTCCCATTTTCAATACCATCCGTCCTACGCCCGAAAGAAGTGCACGTACCAAGTTTCGTTAAGATATCTAAATTTTTACTCCAGTTATCTTGTGTACAGACGGACGGACGGACAGACAGTCACCGCTTAATCCAGTGATTCCCAAAGTAGTCCAGGTGGACCCCCAGGGGCCCACGGAAGACTCGACGGGGGTCCACGGGTTGTGTGAAAAAAATATGGGGGTCGATGAGTTGTAAATAGGGGTCCACGAAGTTTTATCTGGTTTCGATGAAAAAAAGCCTCTTTATTTAACTTAAATTTTTTTAGTGGTGTATAGTGCTCTTGAGGCACTGCTGCACTTACCGTCAGTTTGTGTTTTCCTGTAGACTAAAAAGAACCGGATGCTGGTATGACAACGAGTGGGGCGCGAAGAAAATTGCTGGCAGCAGAGACTCAAGCGCTTGTGTATTTTCAATGCTACAGGATAGTACGCCACCATTACCTTTATTGAAGAGATTCTATAATGCAGAGTTCCTTGGTACAGAATGCTGGTTTGATTCCATCGCTGAGACCGGACACACACATTGTCTATTCTTCACTGATGACTCCAAAACTGACTCTGGGTCAGGATCTGGGGTCTTTTTCGAGTTTAATGGAGATAAGCTTCACTTTTCTGTAGGGGAATATGCTTCGGTCTTCCAGGCTGAGGTAATTGTAATACTCAAAGCCATGGACTAAGGGTGGAACATAGGTGGAGGGGAAGGAGTTTACGTGACTGCAGTGACAACAAACCTGCACTTAAGGCATTGACCAGCCCTCTATTTAAGTACTTCCGAACTAGTTCGGCAATGAAAGTCTTGACTAAAATATGATGGTGAACATAACGAGGTTGTTTTACTCTGGGTGCCAGGTCACTCTGGAGTACGTGGTTATGAGACATCTGATTATTTGGCCAAAGTTGGCTCAGACCAGGCATTCCTCGGTCCGCAACCAGTGTTAGCACTCCCACCTTCGGCAATCGAAGCCACCATCAGAAACTGGGTGAATACTTCGCTCAGAAATGACTCAGAGGCATCGAGGAGATGCAGGTGGGAAAAACTCATGTTGCCTTCAATCTCACAAGGTTTATCTAATTTTTTGCTCCCACTGAGCAGACGACACTGCAGACAACTTGCTGGACTGCTGACTGGTCACTACGTGGAACAAACACCGGACTGTGATAGGCGTAAATGACAAGTCCATTTGCCCATCTTGCCTTGAAGAAGATGAGACGGTGGAACACTTTTTGTGCTTCTTGCTTGCTTGTTTATTTGCCATAGACTTTTTTAAACTCTACTCTACTACTTTACCTCTATTGTCAGTTTCTGAATTAAAAGTTTGGCGTAAAAAGCTTAGCCATTTTGATGTTTTAAGTTTTGTGTTTCAAAAATGTGACAAATATTTTTCGCCTCACTTTAAAACTCGGAGCTATAAAAATAAAAATGATGGCATTAACACAAATAAACTATTTTGCATATACTCTACGTGCAAAGTCATGAGAGAGGCGAACATTTAATGAGTTTATGGTGAAGATAATGTAAATAACTCTAGCGATCACAGTGCTCGTAAAAAATATAACTCTTCCGAGCGAGAGAATATTTTGATGTATTTACGAGCTCTATTTTTTAAAATCTACAAGTGTGTAATAACATTATTTTTATAAATTGAACACAAGAAAATATTTTACTTTTATTTTGGCCACTCTGAGTTTAGTTTTTGAATTCATCCACGATGCAAATTTACATTGTTAGATCTAATTTTCACAATTAATTTTTTTTACGGGCTTTGGGAATATTTAGAAATGTATCAGCAGGGGGTCCACCGATACCAGTAAATTTTTGAAAGGGGTCTACGGAAAAAAAGTTTGAGAACCTCTGGCTTAATCGATTTCCCTTTTCATTCTGATCATTTATGTATACATTTGTCTATATCTATCTCGATTCGTTTTGCCTGTTACAAACAACCGTTATGTGAACAAAGTTATAATACCCGTGTGCACAAGTGCGCTCGGGTATAAAAATTAACGTTATTTTCTAGCTACTTGAAGCTTGCCCTTTAACCTACTGTAATTTAATGGACTATAAATTCAAATACCAAATCTATTCTA
Organism: Rhagoletis pomonella; assembly: GCF_013731165.1. Classification (NCBI taxonomy): domain Eukaryota; kingdom Metazoa; phylum Arthropoda; class Insecta; order Diptera; family Tephritidae; genus Rhagoletis; species Rhagoletis pomonella. Next base: position 17,743 of record NW_023462028.1, read on the forward strand.
AAAATTCTGAATATATAGCTTAAAATTTTGGTGAATATTGTTTTAATTTTATATGTATGTTTTTTAACTTTAATTTGATTCACGTCAAAACATTTGCAAACTTATCACACACCACTTTGAAATGTAAACTGCGTCTATTTCAATGAATAACCAAAAAAGCACGTTTAGAAAAACTGCCTTAGCACAGCTACATATACACTCCCAATCAATGAAATAAACTCAATAATATTTTTTTTTCCACTTTGATTTTATTTTTTGTTAAGTAGGCTATCAGCACCAAGAACGATAGAATACAAGATTGCGCATTCCCGCAGAATGACATTTGTGGCAACGGGTAAACAAAGAATATGGCGAAGAACAATGAGTTGACAGTTGTGAATTTGCAGTGAGAAAACGTGTTTTCTTCTCGATTCACCAATTTCTCAAGCCATCTTTGAATATAGCAAATTAAGCACTACGTTAACAAAAAATATACAAACACTCTTGAAATGTGTTCAAAAGAATAGGTCTTATTAATTAACTATTTAGAATTTTTGTGTTTGTATTGCATGTGCCGAAAAACTGATAATATCTTGTCGCAGCGCATGTTTTCCTGAAGAAAGTGGTCGATGCTTGCTTACCTCCGATTTTAATTTGTAATTTGTGGTATTTCAACGTTTTCAACTTAACATGTCGTGTTTAAAAGTGGTCCGTAAAGTGCTTCATGCATATTACGCTGGGGGCTAAATTTCATGGCTTCTCCTGCCGGCAGAACTCTACCCACTTTCTGGCCAAGGCGTCGTCGCGGGGAAACAAAAAAACTGCATTTGGGGGCTTTACCCCTACAGCTGCTGCAATTCAACACACGACACGACATTTTTATAAAGTTTTTATTACAAATAAAACGTTTTTTACTTCAGAACGCACGAATTACTTCGATTTTTCACTTGAAAGTACACAATACGTTTGCAATACGTTTGCACTTGTTTCTAAACAAAAAGTTTGTTTACGTATTGCCATAAATGTCAAAGTCGGCAAAACCAAAGTAGCGGTTTCGGGAATGCGCCACCTTCAGTTCATTTCACCATGTATCAGCACAACCCTTGTTGTTTTTGTTAGAACAGAGCCTTAGGAAAATGCAAGAGAAAAGAGTTGACACTAGAAGTTTACAGTTAGGACACATTTGTATTCTGCTTTGCCTATGCTAAAAACATGTGCTTTTAAGCGATCACTGGAATAGATTCAGAAGCTATAAGTTTAGTTTGCCATTGGCTGTGCGACTGAAAAGGTGTATTTTGTTATCGCTTGTAATTTTCTATTTATATACCGCGAAATGGGTCGTGGTGCTGTACTTACTTCGGAGGAACAGGGGAAAATATTGGCTTATCGAGACAGCATTTTTACAACCAGGCAAATAGCAGAAAAAGTGTCTAGAAGTTAGACTGTTGTGTCTCATTTCCTTAGAAATCCATCTAATTATGGGAAAAATATGACAAAGCCCAACAGAAAAGTGCTTAAGCCTTGCGAAGAGCGCAGAATTCTCCGGGAAGCCTCAAATTCAAAGTGCTCTGCAGTGAAAATTCGTTCATATTTAGAATTAAATGCAAGTATAGCAACTGTACGGCGTGTGATAAGAAATTCAAAACATCTAAAAAGATTAAAACTAAAGAAAAAACCACCACTTACAGACGTTCGTAAACATTCTCGCAGCGTTTTTGCTCGGAGTCACATGACATGGAATAGTGAGTGGTACCAAATCGTGTTTTCTGATGAAAAACGTTTTAATTTGGATGGCCCAGACGGGTTCAACTACTACTTCCATGACGTAAGAAAGGACCCACCAAACAATTTGTGTTGCCGGCAATAAGAAAACGTGTCGCCCTCGGAAACAAATTTATTGCCGGTAATATTGCCATCGAATCGATTTCCTATTACCGGTCGCTCTAAGACGTCCGCCGAAGTCAACTCGCCTGGGCGAGTCGTTTTCTTATTACCTGAATGAGTCCTTTTCTTATCGCTTCAGGCGATATTTGGAATAATTTTATTCTTTTTAATACTTCATTTATTTTCTTGTATACCAAATTGCAACTTACAATCGGAATTAATTCATTTTCTCGCTGTGAGGCTTCCTATTTTTTCTATCTTGTCCTTGGACATAATTTAGATGCTTTTGGCCAATACTAATGACGCCATATTCATAAGTTTCGGAATTTTTGAGAACTTATTTATTCAAAATTGACATGAACGAAGTGATGTTGCCGATTTGTCACCACAGCAGTAAATCGGTGAGTCGCCAATTTGTTGCCATTGACGATTGTTGCCTATTTCTTATGTTTTGCATGGTGGGGAAGAACTCCATTTAATTCGTCACCATAGTCGTGAGGGAGGTATAATGGTGTGGGGTGCAATCTCTTCTTATGGACCATTCGAACTCCAGTTCGTTTCATTTATTTATTTATTTATTTATTTATTTATTTAGTCTACAGAAAAATGTTTTCTTACAGACAGTTGAGATAAAAAGATTTAGAATATTTAAGTATGTGTGATACATTACAGAGTGAAATAATTATAAATATTAACTTGTAAAGATAACAATGATATTCAATAGCAATATGGGTAGCTGGCAAGGCCTTGTCTCCAGTCTACTTTTGTGTGCGGCGGGCGGAAAGACCTAGTTTCCGCTCCGCCATGTTTACAGGCCGTTGATCATGGTCGGAAAGGCCGAGCTTCCGATCCATGTTCCCGTAGTCGTTACTTTGTAAGTGAGGCAGGCGGAAAGTCCTAGTTTCCGCTCCACGCTATAGACGAACTGTTGGGCGAGGTCGGAAAGGCCGAGTTTCCGATCCCTGCTCCTATTGTCCTACGCGGTCGCGGAAATATACGAAGCCGTTACAATTGTACTAAGCAGTCATAGATATTGTGTAATTTTTTCGTTCACGGTTGCAGATATTAGTTTATTTAGTTAACTTGTTGAGCAATGTTTTCTTTATTACAAAAAGCGATTCAGATATGTCGATGCAATCATAATGCTTGTTAAAATCTTGGCATAAGCACCGAAAAGCATCATGCATTTCAAAGTTTGATTTACAAATACTCAACACAATAGGTTTAAAATGTCTCGTGGGTCTTGTAGGAATACAAAAATTTATCTCACTCAGTAAAAAGGGACTACTGACCATCCCGTTCATTAATTTAATTAAAAAAAGAACACCAAGCATCTCTCTACGACTCTGAAGCGTCGGCAAATCTATAAGCTTCAGGCGATCCTTGTAGGGTGGGAGATTTTTAGACGAGTCCCAACATAAATTTTTGAGGGCAAATAACAGGAACTGTTTCTGCACTGATTCGAGCCTGTCACTATGAATTTGATAGCTAGGATTCCATACTATAGATGCATACTCCAAAATCGGTCTAACAAGAGAGGTAAAGAGAACTTTAGTGACATAAGGATCGTTGAACTCCTTGGCCCAGCGCTTAAGAAAAGCCAACAATCCTCTAGCCCTAATCACGCAGGAGTTTATGTGAGACTTGAATTCTAGTTTCGGATCAATAGTTACACCTAGGTCAATGAAATTGGTCACTTGCTCAACATTGTGGTCAGATATCATATACGAATTTGGATAGAACGATTTTCTAGAGAAGGTCATGAATTTACACTTTTTCAAATTTAGTGACATGGAATTTGCTTCACACCATTCGAAAATGCAGGTTAGGTCAGCTTGCAAATGCTCCCTATCTTCTGCAGTACTAATGTACTTAAAGAGCTTAACATCATCAGCGTACAT
>NW_023462029.1:0-13852 GCF_013731165.1 Rhagoletis pomonella
AAAGAAGTCTGATGAGGAAATGTGGTGATTTCCGAAATAGCTATCACTTCTACCATTTTTTCAAATTATTGTTGCTTTTCCACAAAAAATTTTCATTTATAAAACGTCCTCGAGCTCAATATAAATTGTTGAATATAATTGTTATAAGGCCAAAAAAATAACAAAAACAAATTTTTTTAAATTTATTTTTGATGCAGAGCATTTATAAGATGTAAGAGCATTTATACATTAAAATTAAATTTTGAAAAAAGTTCGCTTACTTTATTTTCGCGGCTAGGGCTAGATATACATTGCAGCTTAATGGAAACATGAGACCGTCACATTTGTGTTTCTTTGTTGAATTCCCTGGACCGCCTCTGTTATGATATGGCACTTCATTCTATGCACATAGTTGTTTGCAAATATACATGTATACTTCTACAATTACAAAAATTTTCATAAAGCAGGCTAACATTAGCAAATCATAGTAGAATTCGAAAAACGATACGTCCGTTTGGAGAATTGTGTGTTTTAAAAAGGAGGAAAAGTGTGATGATAAGTGATTGCTTACAGGTTGATGTTTTGTGTGAGATGAAAAATATCGTCGCTTGAAGCGCAATACCTCGTATCTGCCAAATGCAATACCATGTATAAGATAGTCCGAAAATTTCACAAAATAGCGAAAAACAAATTTTTTCAAAACTTTTGCGTGGTTTCATAACTAAACTTACTAAATTTGCGCTTTTACTGTAATTATGCAAATTAAATAGGGACGCGTTGAGGCAGGGTAACCAAAATAAATTTTTGCATTTGGCGGATACAAGGTATTGAAGGGTGGTAAGCCAAGATAGCTACCGGAAATACTCATTTCAACAGTAACAACAATAAGAAGAAGGTGACATCAGTATCTGTTGTTGTAATATTTTCCGGCCCTCATATTCCGGTCATGTATTTGAAGTAAGTAGAAAAGGAAAACTTTTGGTACCCCCTTACTACTTTTTTTAATACTTTATTAGTCATAGTATCATATCATATCATAGTACTGGACAAATAATAAATCAGCAATTAATTATTATTATTTAAATATAGAAAGGTAACTATTACTGCACAAATTTCTATGATCGAAATTAGAATATGATATTTTTTAAAGTTTTTAGTCTGAATACTGGTAAATAAAAAAAAAAATATCTTTGATCGCAGCTTGTATATAATTCGTACGAGAAGGATAATACACTCGGCCAAGCTTGTAAACTTCCTAAACCACTTATAGACATCGGCTTGGAGATATCACAACTGCCTATGTTTACCGGACGCAATGCACCAAATGTAATTGCATAACGGCGGATGGTAATAAGCAGCATGTAGCTAATTTCGGCTTTAACACCTCCTACATAGTAGGTGTTACAATGGTTAAAGTTTTCAGTCCTAAATCGTTAGCAACGCAATTAACATTTCTCTAGCTTAAAGTGAAAAGCTGTTAAGTCTAACTTTTATGAAAAGCCATATTTTGATATACATATGTAGGAAATAGGAGAAATTAAAGTAGTGCAATGGGGTATAGTAGTGCAATGGGGTATAGTGAGCAACCCATGTGCGAGATGCGGTAACCAATCCGAGTGGAGCCTTGGGTCACGGCAGAAAGAGAGGGAGCTTCGGTGGGGCCACTCCGACTTATTCCGTTTAATGGCTCACTGAAGTCTGCAACGTCTGTTCACCAGTAGGTGCGGCTGCAAGCGGGTGTCTGCTTGGAGCAAGCGGCTCGCTATATAAAGGTGTATTTGGTTGCGAAACCACCCCCGTCCCAGCAATGGGTTGTACGCTGGGTTTGGGACCCGCCACGTAAAAACCACTTCCAGTGAAGAAGCAAGGCAAAGCCTCGGATGAGACGTCCGACAACGGATTGAGGCTGATCGACTTCGCCGGGGCCCGAAACATGGTAATATGCAGTACTAGGTTCAAACATAAAAAGATCCATCAAGCTACGTGGCTGTTTCCGGATCGAAAAACGAGAAACCAAATCGATCATGTTGTGATAGACGAAAGGCACGCTTTCAGTGTTTTAGACGTACGCACACTCCGAGGCCCAAACATCGACTCGGACCACTATCTTGTTGCAGCCAAGATACGCACCCGCCTCTGTGCAGCAAAAAATGTGCGCCCAAACATGCAAGGAAAGCTTAACGTCGAAAAGCTGCAATCACAAGAGACAGCCAGCGCTTTCGCTACTCGACTCTCACGCCTGCTCTCAGGGACCACTCTTCAACAAACCGACATATGCGAGCAGTGGAACCACATTTCCCGCTCATTAAGTACGGCCGCCGAAGAAGTAGTCGGATTTCAGCGAGCCCGAAAGAACAACTGGTACGATGAGGAGTGTCAGGAAGCTGCAGCACCCGAGCCCGCAGTCGATAATGACGGAGTCGACGTCCACCACCTGACTATGACGAGGTACGTATAGCAATAACGCGGCTGAAAAACAACAAAGCTGCTGGAGCTGGCAGCCTGCCAGCTGAGCTATTCAAGTACGGCGGCGAGGAGTTGATAAGGTGCATGCATCAACTCTTGTGCAGAATATGGTCAGATGAACGCATGCCCGACGACCGGAATTTAAGTGTGCTCTGCCCAATCCACAAGAAAGGTGACCCCGCTATTCGCGCCAACTACCGCGGGATCAGCCTTCTAAGCATAGGTTACAAGGTCTTACCGAGCGTATTGTGTGAAAGACTGAAGCCCACCGTCAATGAATTGATTGGGCCTTATCAGTGAGCCTGGCAAATCCACCATAGACCAGGTATTCACAATATGCCAAATCCTGGAAAAGACCCGCGAGAAAAGGATCGACACTCACCACCTATTTTTCGACTTTAAAGCCGCTTTTGACAGCACTAAAAGGAGTTGCCTATACGCCGCTATGTCTGAATTTGGCATCCCCTCAAAACTCATACGGCTGTGTAAAATGACGTTGGGCAATACCACCAGCTCCGTCAGAATTGGGAAAGACCTCTCCGAATCGTTCGCCACAAAACGGGGTTCCAGACAGGGCGACTCCCTTTCATGTGACTTCGTTAATCTGATGTTGGAGAAGATAATAACAACTGCAGAACTGAACCGCTCAGGAACAATTCACTACAAGAGCGTGCAATTGCTGGCTTATGCCGATGACATCGACATCATCGGTAACAAAAACCGCGAAGTCTGTTCTGCATTTTCCAAGTTGGATAGGGAAGCAAAGCGGTGGTAAACGAGGACAAGACGAAGTATCCCCTGTCATCAAACAAACAGTCAGGACATTCGCGCCTTGGCACCCACGTCACTGTTGACAGTTAAAATTTCGAGAAGGTAGAGAATTTCGTTTACTTGGGAACCAGCATTAACACCGATATTAATGTCAGCATAGAAATCCAACGCAGAATCACTCTTGCCAACAAGTGCTACTTTGGACTGAGCAGGCAATTCAGGAGTAAAGTCCTCTCTCGACGTACGAAAACCACGCTCTATAAGTCACTTATCATGCCCGTGCTAGTATATGGCGCAGAAGCATGGACAATGACAACATCCGATGAGGCGGCTCTTGGAGTGTTTGAGAGAAAGATTTTGCGGAAGATTTACGGGCCTTTACGCGTTGGCGACGGCGAGTAGCGCAGACGATGGATCGATGAGCTGTATGAGATTTACAACGACATGGACATAGTGCAGCGAATTAAAATACAGCGGCTCCGCTGGCTTGGCCATGTCGTTCGAATGGACACCGACTCTCCAGCTCTGAAAGTATTTAACCCGCTGGCGGTAGCGGAGGAAGATGGAGGCCCCCTCTGCGATGGAAAGATCAGGTGGAGAAGGACTTGGCTTCACTTGGCGTTTCTAATGGGCGTCAGTTGGCACAGAGAAGAAACTCGGCCAAAATCGCTTAGGCGGTTACAGCGCTAAAAAGAAGAAGATGAGAAATTAAATATGCATCAGAGAAGCGCAGCGAGTATGATCAAACTGAGTATATCCCACTCACTATCCATAATTTGCTCTATTTATATGCATTCATACTTATTGAAATGCCCTCGAACGTCTTATTTACCCTTAAGCAAGAGGTATCTATCATACCCATAAGACAACATGCCTGACGCGCGCAAACTTCAACTCCCCTGCAGGAAATGTGTCTAACTATAACCTAACTTTAAGTTGATTGGGAAGGAGCTAAAAGTCACTTATTATCTGTATATATTCTTTGACGAAAGCTAACTATATTTGTATGGCGATGGGTGGTTTACCTCTGCATTAGATGTAGTCAAAGGTGGTTTACCTCTGTATTTGATGCAACTAACTTGTAACTAGCTACTTTTGGACATAAAATATCAATAGGAAAAACAAAATATATATTTTTTTTATATTTTAATTATTATTTTAATTTTTTTAAATTTACTTTATCCATTTTATTACATTTCATATTTGTTTCCATATTCTGCTGAAGGTGGTCCCATATTCGGACTCCGTCAGACATAACTTCAAAATGATAATATGAAATGTCGATCTTCCTTTTATTTGACCTCAATTCGAAAAAGTATTTGCGAAGTGCAGGATATTTACATAGAAACGCGTTTAAAGAAAACAATATCGAGCTTAACTCCTGCATTACTTGTCAACTAGTTTCAACTTAGCTTTTTGTAGCTAACTACAAGTTATATATTTTATAGAAATCCCATAAAAAAGCTAACTACAAGTGGGTTATTTTTTATCAATTGATAATTTTTTTCTGCAGGGTCTCCTTGGCTTGATGCGCAAAGAGCGGAGGGAAATAAGTAGGATTTATGAGTACGCATGTACCAGAGCTGTGTAATGATTGAATCAATTGAGTGTGCATTCTCATTTTTTTCGTTTCAAAAATGTGATTGTTTGATTTAAAAAATTTAACAACCACTCTTGAGATTGGTTACAAATTGTAAACACAAAATATGTAGTGTGTTATGGAATGGTTGACACCCATTCACATAGAGAATGGAATGCAAAAAAAAAAGTCAATCATGTATGATTGGACGTTTATGGGAATGCAATCTGTCATTATCATTCAGTACTAATACTATTTGTTGTATCAGGGTTGAAATTTTTGTACTCAAAATGTGAAACCCGAAGATTACCATCTCCCTTAAAATAAGTAAACAAATGAATATTTGGTGCTAAAATATTTTTCTAAGTGTTTGGCCGAACTTCTGCTCAAACTTGAGGCATGAGTTCTGATTTTATAAGAAGAGTTTTCAAGGCAGAAACATACTCGAAGGTTTGCCGTTGCGTGCCGAAGGACGACTGCTATTTATGATCTGACCAGGTATTTAACCATGGTCCTATGGAGTGGAAGTACGTGTACATGTAATCACTCTGCTACAGCGGCCGCCGTAAGTACATGCTATACATATCGTCGTTTAAAGTACAAAACCGCGTATCAAGAAAATGCAAAACCGCGTAATTGCATAAATTATTTTCTAGAGGGTAGAATCACCCATATTTCAAAATGGTTCTCTTTTTTATAAAGCAAACGTATTTCTGGCTAGTATATTTCAGGACGAATGGATAAGAATTGAGCCAAGAGCTTTTGTGAGCAAATCCAATTTTTGGCAGCAAATGTCAGTTACGCGGTTTTGCAGAATGACGATACGCGGTTTTGTACTTTAAACGACGATATATATGTACACATATTAGATTATTTATTCTCAAAATGCATGAAAACTATAGTATGCTTGCAAACAATTAATAACATTTTGTGATAAACAGTTTTACAAATGCATTTGCACTTCAAATTTGTATTTTAATAAAGTATTAGTTAAATAAATTATTATTGTAAATTATTATTTTAATAAATAGATATAAAGATATTTATACTTGGCAACTCTTGGACTTTTCTTCATTTGTAACAAATGACAGATGTAAACAAAATAAAAAAATAATTGTATTTTTACAAATTTAAAGCAAACGGGCGTTCTTTACAAAAAAATTTAGGTAGGGATCGAATTGCGCATATTTTTTTTACAATATCAAGTGCCCACAAGAAGTGTTAAACCATCAAATAGCTTAAAAAACGCTTTCAACAATTCGAAACGAGAGTGAAGTGCAGTGTTCAATTGTGATCGAAATTGCAGGCAAAATGTGTACGTGTGTAATTAATGTTTTACTTATTTGAAGAAATGTTGCCCGTTGTTATTAAAAATAAGCAAACCAAGACCCCCGCTTTCCACTGGTGGTTACATAATACTTGAATAGCTCCTTAATTAACATGTGTTTGTTTTGAGCACGCACGGCCAGTTAAACAGGCATGTCTGAATCGATTTCCTTCATCATTCTTAGCAATTTGATGTGCATTTTTATTGTTATGTGTTGCAGACATTTTAGGAACTAAATAGGTTCTAAAATCTCTGTACACAAGCGCACTTATTTTTAACAGTTTCCAGTTTATGTAATATTAATCAAAACAGCTTTTATTTATTTTATGTATTATGTGATTTCTGGAAGCGTCGAATACAAAAAAGGGCTGTGACCGGGTTTATGTAATTTGAAATTGTACTGATGATTACTAATAATAATAGAAAGGCGCTTACCTATCGACACAACTAAAAATTTCATATATTTCAGTAGAGCCAATTAAAGATTTTTTGTTTCGTAATTTAGCAATAATATGTCTTGGAACGTAATTATTGCGGATTATATGCAGTCATACTGTAAGCTTTCAAATTATGTATTTTTCTAAACCTAAAATTTTGAATTGTGCCGTTATTGCAGAGGACCATCGACATATGTTAGTGTTTGGCCGAGCTACTCCTCCGATTGTGGCATGCGCCATGTTGTCGCACAAAGGGGAGGGACCTACAGTTTTACGCCGACTCCTGCCGGGGGCCGACCACTATTACAAAAAACATTTTCGTTTTTATGTTGGCCGGAACTGGGCTCGGACGCTCACCCTGCGGAATGGTAGTGCGCACTTCTAACCACTACACCACAGCGATCGCTTAATTAATTTTAACCATTAATCGCGATTAACCATTTATTCGTTAATTTTTAGTCATTCATAGACTAAAATTTTGTCGACAATACTCGCATAAGATAGTCCCAAATTTTCACAAAAGAGAAAAGTGATTTTCTTCAAAACTTTTGAATGACGTCTTGACTGAACTTACTAATTCGGAATTTATACTATTACTTCTAGAGTAGGCTATTCATAAAGTCTGGGTAATGAAATATTCATAAAGTCTGGGTAATGAAATAAAAATGTTTCTATTATATGTTCCATATACATTAGGAGACTTTTATTGTTTAATTTATTTTTTGCACATAAACTTGTATCTTGAACTTCTTTTTCCAAAAAGTGAGGATGTCAAAATTTCAATAGATATCGGATGTACGGTAATTTTCCAAAGAGATCTCCTAATAGATAAGTTCATGAAAATTATTCCAAACGAAAACTTAAAATTGATAAAAAAAAAATAATAGCTAAATTTAACTAATTTATATTAGAGGTTTGAAGTTTATCCCACTGTAAGTATGAAATATTCAGCTATGTGTTTCCATTGTCACTTTTTCGTAGCCATATCAACAGCCTGACAATTAAGAATATTGTGACGTTTCATGCTACCATACGCAATATCTTAAATCCTTCAAATTTTATTATTAACCTTTCGTTTGTTAAAAACATTTTCTTCTTAGATTCGAAACTTGATCAAGCAAAATTGCCTTTGTTTTTGACTAAGAGATGCTCAATAAGCTCAGAATTGTAGTTCTCATTTGCATACATAACAATCAATTATTAATTTTTGTTTCACACCAACTCCAATATTGAATAGTAAAATATATTTTAATCTTACCCAAATAAATTTAGTTCAATGGTCAATCACAGATAGAGATCATAGAGTATAGGGTGGTAATGTGTTAAAGTTTTAAAGTTTCTAAACGTAAAATGACGGCTAATACTTTTTTAAGCGTTTTGTAATTTAACCAATACTCATTAACATCCGCTCAAGCAAGGAATTATTTACTTTTCAACATGCATTAGCAGAGTGCACTTCTCTTTTGTTTACAATTTGGTTGTCAAACACACTACATCGGATCTTTTGACACATTTACCAGAATTTACCACCAGGTAGCTTCTGACAAAGAGATGACCTTACTTACTCTCTTATTTGTCCTCCCAGTTGCCAGAAAACCAAGTACGATTTCCGGTAAAATCTGGAAATTCTGGTAAAAAATGGTAATTTCGGACTCATGCGGGTTCACAACTAAATAATATTGGGAATACTTTTGAGGTGTTTGAAGAGGGTTGCGACCTGTTTGAAACTAAATTTATTTATAATAATCATATTTTGGCCTTGACACTTTTGCTAAGTTTTGGCCGAGCTTCTCCTCCGATTTGTAGCGTGCGCCTTTGCTGTCACACAAATGGGAGGGACCTACAAACTTACGCCGACGCCGAACGGCGATACAATTTTTATGATGAGCTATTTTTTTATTAAAGACACTAAGATTTTTAAAATATTTTCACTAAAATTTTATCAACCTAATATCTTAGGAATTTAAATAATCTGAGCCTGCATAATACTTAATTGTCATGTAATCAATGTATTCTTAGAGTTCCGAGCATTTTCATTGATCCTAGAAAATTATATTGACTTCAAAAGGAAAGAAATCATTTTCTTACGTGTAATTCCTATGGGAAAACTTATCGCTCGAAGCGTTAATGCCTCGTAACTGTGTAAACCACGTAAATAAACCGGTTTTCCGTACAAAATTAAACAATTTTACGAGCTTTACGTGGATATGAGGCTTTTACGCGTTTAGATGAATTTATATTATATTAAACTGCTTCTACCAAAGCCGATTATTAGAAAAATTCTAGAGGAAACAATTTTATTCACGTTTATCAATATCAATCAAGTTTCAGCAAACTATCCCAACATAAACTAGCCATCTGGTTTTGTCAACTTGTTTTCCAGCTAGTTAACGATGCCAATTCTCTAGTTGGTAAAAACCAGGTGGCTTTTCTAGCTGGTTTTGACTAAGTCTAGAAACCATTTGGAAAAACCAGATGGATTTTCTTTTTGGTTTTTTGACAGCGTTATATGTTTATGAGTCGGTACATATCAAAACTGTATAAGTCTACAGACGAAATTTTTCTATATTATTGGTACAATACGCACTGACCGAATAAATAGTTTAAACTAAAGCAATGTGCCTAATTAATGTCGATAAGATTAAAAAACACATTTAATATTAACTATTTATTTAAAGGTGACTAAGTCCCACCATAAGTGTAAATCAGAATTGCTTAAGTCCATTGCAGTCAATCATATTGTGGTCTGCTACTGTACATATATTGTGACATATGGTTCGATATACACATATCAAAACTCCCTAAGTTCACCTTAAGAAATTTTGGGAAATTTTGGTTCAAAACTAAGTCCATATGGCATTTTTCAAACGTGCTTACGTCCAATAAAAAGACTTAGCTATTTTGAATATAGCTTAACTTTCCATGCTTTTATTGGCACACTGCTTCGAAGATCTATTTTGTAAACATTTTTAGAGTTTTGCAAAAACTACTTGAAATAGACAGCAAGAAAAGAAAGAACCACAATTTCCCAAAATTGTCTCATGATGGACTTGGGCAGGTTTGATATGTATCGACTCATGTGTTCAATTTTATTTCTAGAAAACTAAGATAAAAAAAGAAATAGAGACCAATAATACATATATGTATTTTATTTGTATTATTTATAATTTATTTTGTTTTAAAAGCTTATGTAGCTTTCGTTCTGTAACATCAAAAATGTCTCCAATACTTCCAAAAAAACCTGGGATGTTGCGAATACTTGCATTCACATTCGTTATGCGAATGATTCCTTACAAAGAGGTGATGACCTCTTACAAAGAGGTGGTACATTTGAAAATATATTGACAGCCAAGGTACTTACGATCATGAAATTTCCTGAAAGCCTTGTGAAAAAATTGTTGAACACCATACCGTTTAATAAAACCATTTTAGTAATAAAGGGGACTCTTTTTTAGGGTCTGAAAACTCATAGTCCTTAAAGACAAAGTAGTGGTACATTTCTACCCCCAAATATCTTCATACATTACAATCGTGAATGTTTCAATTGGAGCGCGCATAGTTAAGAGCAAACCGTATTGTATACACGCAAATAAAGCAGACTAAACGGCGAAATCGATTTTTATTTGACGAACTGTTTAACTCGACATGAGTGCTTCAAAGCTTACCTTCACCTATTCAAACACGAACCGGAACCCATATGCGATTACTGCGGAGGAGATGTATTTTTTGACTGTATGCGATTTAACAGTACCAGATGCAAGGTTCGCAACATATGTATCTGCCGAGAGTTTCACGCCGGAGTCACTCGTGGAGGCTATGCTACAAAGCAGCGAAAAATGGTCGGCAGCATGTGGCGCAATGGCAGAGGCGCTGAAGGGGCTAAGGACCCTCCCATGGCTACGGCATAGCAGCGGCGACTAACTACCTTTTTTCCTCACGATGTAGTGCTTGACGTCAATCCCGTGGGGTGCGGAGTTTCCTGATTTTATAGGGACACTTGAGAGCTCCTGAAAAAACTGTTAAAGTATAAACAGAACGAATAAAACTGAACCGGAACCATAATTTAGTGCAACTACAAATATTGTGTGTCTTTTAACAATTAACCGAAACCATAATTTAGTGCAACTACAAATATTGTGGAGGATTGTCCTTTAAAAAATGCTAGTTTGAAAATAAGAGAAGGCTAGAAAAACCCACGAAGCTGAATCCTAAATTTCGAAGCTAAACGACAAAGAAAAAGGCAAGATCTAACCTCAAAAAGGCTAAACTGGCAACACTGCTAACCAGGGTGCGGACAATAACCGGCTTTTAGCTTCGGGCACTAAACAGTTAAGTAGTATATCAAGCAACTTTAATGGACTTCAACAAGTACTGCTAAAAGTCTTATAAGCAACCAACAAATAATTTTAGATTACTCCGGCGAAAGCGAAGGCTCGCATGTAGAATCTGGATACATTAAGAAATGTAAAATTAAAGCTCAATTGAAGGTTTATCTTAAAGAAAAACGAGCTCATCTTAGTGAAAATCCTCTCGATTGGTGGAAAATTAAACTAAAGTATGACAAACTGACAGATCTGGCCCGCAAATATTTGAGCGCCCCACCCGCCAGCTATCACTTCTACCATTTTTTCAAATTGTTGTTGGCTTTCCACAATAGTTTTTCATTAAAACCCGCCTCAAGCTCAATATAATTTTTTGAATATATGTAATTGTTATAAGGCGATAAATAACAAAAAAACAAATAACTTAAGGACGAGCACACCTAAGAGTTAAACATTCTAAAAAATATATAATTAACAAAAACCAACAACAACATGATCAAGTTCAAATAGCACTGGAATAGCTGCGCTTGATTGTAGTTGACTCACATGACATGAAAAAAGCGGAAAAAGCAGCGGAAAAGTCAACTGGGGTCGTCGGTTCGAATCGCGCTGAAGAAGTCTGATGAGGAAATCTGGTGATTTCCGAAATAGCTATCACTTCAACCAGTTTTTCAAATTGTTGTTCCTTTTCCTCAATACGGCGCGTTGCGTGACGTGGTGTGCGCGCCGGTTGCGCGGGGTACGCGGTTGTTCAAAATCTGCTTTTAAATCATGTAGTTTTGCGGCATAGGGTCCAATTTATCCTCTTTGACATGTGCAATAGTTTTTTTTTTAGCCATGGAATATGATGAAATATTTTTTTTTTGAGATCCTGTATAAAAAGTCGTAGTTTAGCTTCAAAACTTAAAATAATTTGCGACAAAGCAAAAACATTTTTATTCACTCCTTGTAGAAACGAATTCAAGTTTTGAAAATGTTCCATCCAGCCCTGCCAGATGTACAGATTTTTCCGCACGGTACGGATTTGCAGGGGTGAAAATGGTTGTACGGATTCAACGCACGGATTTTTAGCTTTCCGTCAAGATGTTCGGATTTTTGTACGGATTTTCGGAGTGTTTTTTTTCCTTTCTTTACACATATCTCATAGGTTTCTTATAGTTCCTGAACCTTCCATTTTTTTATTATAAAAATGCGCTGTTTTCGTACTTGAGGCACTTATCTATTAAAAGCTTGACTATTTTTCACCCGATTTTGTAGACAAATTAAAGTTTTTCAAATGTTCAAATGTAAGTAAGAAAGCCTATTTTCATTCTAAAATTGCGGGTAATGTTCCGATCTCAATTTTCGTATATGGATATAAAAAAAAATAAAATAAAAAAAAACAATGGAAAAGAATGTCCAGCACAGAAATATGTATTTTAAAAAGTAAAAAGACCCAAAATGTTCTAAGCAAGGAGAAAGTAAAAAGAGCCGCACTTTGCAGCAAAGAGCCGCATTTGGCTCAAAAAGCCGCGTTTGCCCACCGTTGTTCTACAATATACGATCCTGGCTCTTTGCAAGTTTCAATAATTGTCACACTGAAGAGGAGTTTTCTTGAAATATATTTCTTTATCTACTTCAACAGGTTTCAGATTTTATGAGTTCTTATTATAAGTTTCTGAAGATTTCTTATTTTTCATTAAAGTTAGTTTTTATGTTTTTCGTTATTTGATATTTTTGATTTCAAGTTTTTTGACATAGACGGTACTGCTTGCGCACATATATGTAGTTATTGTTATTTTCATTACAATTCTTTTCTATAAATTTATTTGAACTTATTGTATTAAGCATACCGCATAGTTTCCAATACGTTACACAATTAATATTTGCGTTAAACGTAGCTATTGTAGCTAAAGCTTTAATCAATATGAATTTAAACTCTATTACAAATTTTTGTTAACTGTTAGCTTCCAATTTGTAACCTTGAAATAGGTCGAACTGAATTCTGTATAATAAACTCTCACTTCTATTTGTCACACAAACGGAGCAGCATCTTATTTACCGCTTCTTCGCAATTGATTTAGCTCTCACATTCTCGATAATTCAAGTCGAGCTTTGCAAAAACGCTTGTAACTTGTTCATAACGCCCAACGTGGGGCTAAATTAAGTGCATTATCATTCGTTTTTGGCTTTTTTCGAAGTTGCTCTCCATACTGTGACACTTTGCAGTTCCCGCACGTGCGCACAAGGCATATGCATCTAAGTTTCGGGTCGCTAAATTTGAAAAAATAATTACTTTCTTGAAGAAAGACCACAAAGGATCGACATACATATTTTCGTTTTAAAAATTGTATCTGCTCACTGGATCTGTTTTTTCTATTGTTCATCGCTGAACTATCATATTGGTCACCGTGTGAATAACCATCTTTGGTCTTCGCTGGACCGCCACTGCCATCTCCATTGAACATTAGAAGCTACCACGCAAACACAGATTTGTATATTCATCAATATTGCTATGGCTTCAAAAACTCCGGAAATTGAGGTAAAAAATTTAATTAACGAGTTTGGAATGCTGAAATTCTGAGAGTCAACCGAAAGACCAATTGTTTCTTGTCGAGAAAGTTAAGATTCGCTCTTACTTAAACTCACAGCCATTAATCGCATTTACAAAAAAAAAAAATATTTACTAGCAGTTTGAGTAATTACCCGTGAAACAATAAGAGTGACCTTAAAATTGGCTTTGGCTTTCATTTTGTTAAATTTTGTTTTTTTTGTGAACTTTACAAGAAGTCTTCAAAATTCGTCGGAAATTTTCTCTTTCGTGTTTACTTAACAACCATTTTGATTGCCGATAGATTGTACTTGCATTTTCGGTTCTCTTCGATAGCAAACTCATTTTCGGAGTAAGAGTAGTATATAGCTAACAGCATAAGTGCGGCTTACTGATTTAAGTATATTTGGAGTGTTCTTAACATATTCGAAATCTAAGTCT
>NW_023462029.1:13952-15130 GCF_013731165.1 Rhagoletis pomonella
AAACTTGATTGATATTGATAAACGTGAATAAAATTGTTTCCTCTAGAGATTTTCTGATAATCGGCTTTGGTAGAAGCAGTTTAATATAATATAAATTCATCTAAACGCGTAGAAGCCTCATATCCACGTAAAGCTCGTAAAATTGTTTAATTTTGTACGGAAAACCGGTTTATTTACGTGGTTTACACAGTTACGAGGCATTAACGCTTCGAGCGATAAGTTTTCCTATAGGAATTACACGTAAGAAAATGATTTCTTTCCTTTTGAAGTCAATATAATTTTCTAGGATCAATGAAAATACTCGAAACTCTAAGAATACATTGATTACATGACAATTAAGTATTATGCAGGCTCAGAATATTTAAATTCCTAAGATATCCTTTTTTAATCCCTTATCCTATTTGGGTCAAATCTAGTGTACACCAAAATTGTTTTTTGGAGTTTAAGGAATCTGATCATGCGTAATACTTAAAGGGCATGTAATGAATGTATTCTTAAGTTTCGAGCGTTTTCATTGGTCCTAGAAAATTATATTGACTTCAAAGAAAATACCTCATTTTCTTAATTGTAATTCCAATGGGAAAACTAAATGCTCGACGCGGAACCTCTCACGATTGTCCGAGAGAGGGGAGATTCATGTAGGATCATTACTATACCAAATGCTAAAATTTTACGTGGTCTACACACATACTAATGTACACACATAATGTACACATATACAATATTTATACATATGTACATTCTACAACTATGTTTGCATGTGAAAAAAATTTTGCCATGGAGTTATTTTCTTCCATACATGTACATATGTATGTACATGCGTACTCATAAATCCTACTTATTTCCCTCAGCTCTTTGCGCATCAAGCCAGGGAGACCCTGCAGAAAAAAATTATCAATTGATAAAAAATAATCCACTTGTAGTTAGCTTTTTTACGGGATTTCTATAAAATATATAACTTGTAATATAACGATGAGTTAATGATCAGTTTCAAAATTATGTTTTTATTGTTGGTTTGTACTAGGCTATTTTGATCAATTTGGCTTATGTGCAAGAAGACGTCATGATTCATAAGAAAAACGACTCCATACTACTTGACTGGTATTCGAAACCCACATCCTCCGGTCGCAAAATTAATTTCATGTCTTCGCAACCCTTAAAATATAAAGTGAACACCG
>NW_023462029.1:15230-21506 GCF_013731165.1 Rhagoletis pomonella
TTTAAAAAAAATGGCCTCGAGCTCATTATAAAATTGTTGAATTTTTTTAAATTTATTTTTGATGCAGGTGCTCTAAGAGCATTTATACATTAAAATTAAATTTAGAAAAAAGTTCGCTTACTTTATTTTCGGGGCCTGGGGATAGATATACAATGCAGCTTAAAGGAAACATGAGACCGTCACATTTGTGTTTCTTTGTTGAGTTCCCTGGACCGCCTCTGTTATGATATGGCACTTCATTCTATGTACATAGTTGTTTGCAAATATAAATGTATACTTCTACAATCACAAAAATTTTCTTAAAGCAGGCTAACATTAGCGTAATTTACTACTCATTTGTAATTTATAAGCAAATCATGTTGAAATCAAGTAATTTGGCTTTGTAAAATCTGTCAATAAATTAAATAGAAATAATTTATTTATCATAAATCAAGAACAACTGAAGAACAAAAAGATTTTTCATTTGAAGAAATGCCTAAAGGTATGCAACTATTTGTTTTTTGAAATCAAGTACAAACCACACACTCACGTACACGTGCTATTGAAATTATGAATGAAAATGTGAACGTACTTGGTTTATGTGAAGTAATTTGATCGAAAAGAAGTAATTTATGCTGTAAAGTGAACATAGTTTTAGGCTGTCTTTCTTTGATTTCGAATTGAAAACTCATTGCGATCATATTGTACTAGCAAGAAGTATTACATACATATGTATATGAGTATAGATAATAAAAATAAGAGGGGTAGAATTCGAAAAACGATACGTCCGTTTGGAGAATTGTGTGTCTTAAAAAGGATGAAAAGTGTGATGATAAGTGATTGCTTACAGGTTGATGTTTTGTGTGTGATGAAAAATATCGTCGCTTGAAGCGCAATACCTCGTATCTGCCAAATGCAATACCATGTATAAGATAGTCCGAAAATTTCACAAAATAGCGAAAAACAAATTTTTCCAAACTTTTGCGTGGTTTCATAACTAGACTTACTAAATTTGAGCTTTTACTGTAATTATGCACAATTAAATTTGCCAAATAGGGACGCGTTGAGGCAGGGTAACTAAAATAAATTTTTGCATTTAGCGGATACAAGGTATTGCGCGCCGCTGACTGGTGTGGTGTACTGAAAGGTGGCAAGCCAAGATAGCTACCGGAAATACTCATTTCAACAGTAACAACAATAAGAAGAAGGTGACATCAGCATCTGTTGTTGTAATATTTTCCGGCCCTCATATTCCGGTCATGTATTTGAAGTTAGTAGAAAAGGAAAACTTTTGGTACCCCCTTACTACTTTTTTTAATACTTTATTAAATGTCATAGTATCATATCATATCATAGTACTGGACAAATAATAAATCAGCAATTAATTATTATTATTTAAATATAGAAAGGTAACTAATACTGCACAAATTTCTATGATCGAAATTAGAATATGATATTTTTTAAAGTTTTTAGTCTGAATACTGGTAAATAAAAAAAAATATCTTTGATCGCAGCTTGTATATAACTCGTACGAGAAGGATAATACACTCGGCCAAGCTTGTAAACTTCCTAAACCACTTATAGACATCGGCTTGGAGACATCACAACTGCCTATGTTTACCGGACGCAATGCACCAAATGTAATTGCATAACGGCGGATGGTAATAAGCGGCATGTAGCTAACTTCGGCTTTAACACCCCCTACATAGTAGGTGTTACAATGGTTAAAGTTTTCACTTCTAAATCGTTAGCAACACAATTAACATTTCTCTAGCTTAAAGTGAAAAGCTGTTAAGTCTAACTTTTATGAAAAGTCATATTTTGATATACATATGTAGGAAGTAGGAGAAATTAAATTAGTGCAATGGGGTATAGACTTTGCTCTGGGTATGCAGTTACAGTTGCATGGCTATACTCAATCCCGACACTTGCGTCCTCGTTCGCGCACTCTGGGCAACGTGAGCAACCCATGTGCGAGATGCGGTAACCAATCCGAGTAGAGCCTTGGGTCACGGCAGAAAGAGAGGGAGCTTCGGTGGGGCCACTCCGGCTTATTCCGATTAAGGGCTCACTGAAGTCTGCAGCGTCTGTTCACCAGTAGGTGCGGCTGCAAGCGGGTGTCTGCTTGGAGCAAGCGGCTCGCTATATAAAGGTGTATTTGGTTGCGAAACCAACCCCGTCCCAGCAATGGGTTGTGCGCTGGGTTTGGGACCCGCCACGTAAAAACCACTTCCAGTGAAGAAGCAAGGCAAAGCCTCGGATGAGACGTCCGACAACGGATTGAGGCTGATCGACTTCGCCGGGGCCCGAAACATGGTAGTATGCAGTACTAGGTTCAAGCATAAAGAGATCCATCAAGCTACGTGGCTGTTTCCGGATCGAAAAACGAGAAACCAAACCGATCATGTTGTGATAGACGAAAGGCACGCTTTCAGTGTTTTAGACGTACGCACACTCCGAGGCCCAAACATAGACTCGGACCACTATCTTGTTGCAGCCAAGATACGTACCCGCCTCTGTGCAGCAAAAAATGTGCGCCCAAACATGCAAGGAAAGCATAACGTCGAAAAGCTGCAATCACAAGGGACAGCCAGCGCGTTCGCTACTCGACTATCACACCTGCTCTCAGGGAGCACTCTTCAACAAACCGACATATGCGAGCAGTGGAACCACATTTCCCGCTCATTAAGTACCGCCGCCGAAGAAGTAGTCGGATTTCAGCGAGCCCGAAAGAACAACTGGTACGATGAGGAGTGTCAGGAAGCTGCAGCACCCGAGCCCGCAGTCGATGATGACGGAGTCGACGTTCCACCGCCTGACTATGACGAGGTACGTATAGCAATAACGCGGCTGAAAAACAACAAAGCTGCTGGAGCTGACAGCCTGCCAGCTGAGCTATTCAAGTACGGCGGCGAGGAGTTGATAAGGTGCATGCATCAACTCTTGTGCAGAATATGGTCATATGAACGCATGCCCGACGACTGGAATTTAAGTGTGCTCTGCCCAATGCACAAGCAAGGTGACCCCGCCATTCGCGCCAACTACCGCGGGATCAGCCTTCTAAGCATAGGTTACAAGGTCTTATCGAGCGTATTGTGTGAAAGACTGAAGCCCACCGTCAATGAATTGATTGGGCCTTATCAGTGAGGCTTTAGACCTGGCAAATCCACCATAGGCCATAGGTATTCACAATACGCCAAATCTTGGAAAAGACCCGCGAGAAAAGGATCGACACTCACCACCTATTTGTCGACTATAAAGCCGCTTTTGACAGCACTAAAAGGAGTTGCCTATACGCCGCTATGTCTGAATTTGGCATCCCCTCAAAACTAATACGGCTGTGTAAAATGACGTTGGGCAATACCACCAGCTCCGTCAGAATTGGGAAAGACCTCTCCGAACCGTTCGCCACAAAACGGGGTTTCAGACAGGGCGACTCCCTTTCATGTGACTTCGTTAATCTGATGTTGGAGAAGATAATAAGAGCTGCAGAACTGAAACGCTCAGGAACAATTTACTACAAGAGCGTGCAATTGCTGGCTTATGCCGATGACATCGACATCATCGGTAACAAAAACCGCGAATTCTGTACTGCCTTTTCCAAGTTGGATAGGGAAGCAAAGCGAATGGGTCTGGTGGTAAACGAGGACAAGACGAAGTATCTCCTGTCATCAAACAAACAGTCAGCACATTCGCGCCTTGGCACCCACGTCACTGTTGACAGTTACAATTTCGAGAAAGTAGAGAATTTCGTTTACTTGGGAACCAGCATTAACACCGATAATAATGTCAGCATAGAAATCCAACGCAGAATCACTCTTGCCAACAAGTGCTACTTTGGACTGAGTAGGCAATTCAGGAGTAAAGTCCTCTCTCGACGTACGAAAACCACGCTCTATAAGTCACTCATCATGCCCGTGCTAGTATATGGCGCAGAAGCATGGACAATGACAACATCCGATGAGGCGGCTCTTGGAGTGTTTGAGAGAAAGATTTTGCGGAAGATTTACGGGCCTTTATGCGTTGGCGACGGCGAGTAGCGCAGACGATGGAACGATGAGCTGTATGAGCTTTACAACGACATGGACATAGTGCAGCGAATTAAAATACAGCGGCTCCGCTGGCTTGGCCATGTCGTTCGAATGGACACCGACTCTCCAGCTCTGAAAGTATTCAACTCGGAACCCGCTGGCGGTAGCAGAGGAAGAGGGAGGCCCCCACTGCGATGGAAAGATCAGGCGGAGAAGGACTTGGCTTCACTTGGCGTTTCCAATGGGCGTCAGTTGGCACAGAGGAGAAACGACTGGCGTGCTTTGCTGAACTCGGCCAAAATCGCTTAGGCGGTTACAGCGCCAAAAAGAAGAAGATGGGAAATTAAATATGCATCAGAGAAGCGCAGCGAGTATGATCAAACTGAGTATATCCCACTCACTATCCATAATTTGCTCTATTTATATGCATTCATACTTATTGAAATGCCCTCGAACGTCTTATTCACCCTTAAGCGAGAGGTATCTATCATACCCATATTTAACAACATGCCTGACGCGCGCAAACTTCCACTCCCCTGCAGGAAATGTGTCTAACTATAACCTAACTTTAAGTTGATTAGGAAGGAGCTAAAAGTCACTTATTATAATAATAATAATAATAATAATATCCCAACGGTTTTTACCCTCCATTCCCGCCCATCCGCACGAGGGGCGCAGTCCGCCATGACGTACGGAACCAATATTTTAAATTTTTTGTGCCGAGTCACGATAGGCAGGAGTTTGTTAAGTGTCGAGATCTAAAACTGTTCAGCTACAGAACTAAATTCATCAGCTGATTTTATGTATTTATGTCAATAATTCACTTATTGAGAGAGGAGAGTATCGCTTTCTTAATGCTGAAAGCGGATCTGATATATCAAACGTGCTGGAATGAGAGTTAAAATCCTGGCATAGGCAATGGAGTGAGTCGTGCAATTCAAAATTGGTTTTACAAGCTTTCAGAAATATGGGACAAAAGTGTCTTGATACGCGTGAGGGAACATTAAAGCTTACATCAGCCAGAAGAGACGGACTTGAAATTGAGCCTGTCAGTAATTTAACCATAAAAATTATACCAAGCATTTCCCTGCGACTGGCAGGTGTAGGAAGGTTAATAAGTTTTAAGCGACTCGTATAAGGTGGAAGACTATATTGAGAATCCCATCGGAAATTTCTTAAAGCAAAAAGTAGGAATTGTTTTTGAATTGATTCTATCTTGTCTGAGTAAATTTGATACCTTGGGTTCCAAACCACCGAGCCGTATTCCAGAATCGGCCTAACTAATGTTGTAAACAGGGTTTTAGTGATATAAGGGTCACTAAATTCTTTTGACCATCGTTTCACAAATGCAAGTACACCTTTAGCCTTGTTGACTGTCACATTAATGTGAAGATTAAAATTAAGCTTAGGATCCATTGTGATACCAAGGTCTACAAAATTGTTCCAGGTTATGGTTACCTATTATATAAGAAACTGGCAGAACAGCTCTTCGCGAGAAGCACATTACTTTACATTTCTTAAGATTTAGAGGCATAAGATTTACTTGACACCAGTAAGCCATGCTGTTTAAGTCTGATTGTAGCAAAGACCTTTCTTCAATTGAAACGTACGATTTATAAAGTTTTACATCATCTGCATACATTAAAATTTTGGAGAATTTTATATCTGTAGATATATCGTTTATAAAAAGCAAGAACAGAATCGGGCCTAGGTGGCTACCCTGAGGGACTCCGGAAGTAACATCAATGACGTCAGAGATAGTATTTTTAAACAATACCCTTTGTGATCTATCATAGAGGTATGAAGAGATCCAACGTAGAAAATTAGGTGGAAGACCAAGAAGATCAAGTTTATAGATGAGCAACGAGTGGCACACTTTGTCAAATGCTTTACTGAAATCAGTATATATAACATCAACAGTTTTGCTCTCACTAAATGCTTTTGAGATATAGGATGTTAATTCAAGCAAATTTGTAGAAGTTGATTTGCCCTTGCAAAATCCATGTTGACTGTATGAAATCGTTGAAGTGATAGAATGCGTCAACCGATTTGTTATAATTGCTTCAAATAATTTAGGAATTGCAGAAAGCTTAGCTATGCCCCGGTAGTTCTCCACTGAAGACCTGCTACCGCTTTTATGTAAGGGGGTTATGAACGATTCCTTCCATACAGTTGGAAAAACGCCCTCTTTAAGAGACAAATTAAATAAGGCTGTTAACGGCTCATAGAGATAATCAGCACAATTTCTAAGAAAACAAGTGGGGAT
>NW_023462030.1:0-21505 GCF_013731165.1 Rhagoletis pomonella
CACATAATTTTTGACAATCAGTAGAATTCGCATACATATGTGCATATGTGCATATATGCATGTACACAAATATACGTACATACACACAAACATAAGTACATACATACAAATATTTATATATATATTTTTTTTGGGTAGTAACATATGGAATCAGACACACTAGGGCTTTCGATTTCTGCTCGCACATTCTCGAGCATTTCGATACTCGGGAAATCGAGTAATCGAGTTCTCGACACAATCTCGTGTATCGCCATTCTCACGAGCAATTTCGAGTAGTTATAGAGACATACGTATGTAAGAGCATATCGAACGTATTAAAAACAAAATCAGAAAAAAATGTATGTGTAAATGTTAATTATTCTATTGTGTATAACAGGAATTTAGTTCGATGTACATATGTATATGCTGTGTATGTATGTATGTGTATTATTTGCGTTTGATGGCTCCAGCAAAGAAAGTGAGTAAAAGTAATAAATGGAGAGGAACAGTGCAATCTTGTATTTATAAAGCTCCTCCATATGGTTGGACAATACAGACTTCACTGGAAAGGACCATGGATATTCTGGAGAGCGACGAGTATTGCGCTTGAAAGAAATTCAACAGTTCAAGGTTTAAGTACCCTAAATTAAATACGCGTAAGCCCCCCCTAAATTCCAAAGTTTCATGTAAGTTTCTTTCTATTCCTTTGAAAGGCTCGATACAACTCAATTGTTACAATAATAAGTAATTTTTAAATCAAAAAGCACGACCAACTTTAATTCTCATATAAAATTTAAAAGTACCGTTAATTTTTTCATGATCCAATGATCGGATGTAGATAGGGTGGCCAGATGCGCTGATTTAATCAGTACATGTGCTGATTTTTTTCTATTGTATGGATTTCTAAGAGCTCGAAATCAGTACGCAAAATCTAGTGATTTTTTGAGTTTGTACTGATTTTGTACTGATTTTTACATTTCATAATTACTTTTGTAAACTGGTGTAATTGACATTTACTTGAGGTTTACATGTTCAAAACAATGGTTTCTGACAACTCTTTACCCACTAAACCATTGTTAAAAAGGTGTCAGCTGGCAATTGTTTCGTTTCCTAGGATTTCGCAAAATAACAAACTGTTTGGATTCAACCCAACCCAACTTCACGATTTGCAGGTTTTACAGGATTTACAGGAAAAGCTGGTTTCGCCATTAATAAATCTTAAAGACGGCGGTGAGTTAATCTTATATTAAGTACACTGTGAGAAGATGTCAATAAGAGATCATCTTTTGATTATAATTAAACATCCACTGAGAAATCGGCTGTATTTCAAACTTAAGACGACTACTGCTACGGTGCAATGTAAGTTCTAAAAATTTGGAAAAGGTGCAAACTACCGACTCTTGGACATGATATATGTAGCTTTACTTTGATTTTTGATGTTCGACCACCTGTAATTTTACTTCCACATACACATTTAACACTATTAAATTTCATTCGTACTCGAAAATTCGTTTAGCGATAATTCGGTAATATACCTTTTAGTCAACATTTTAATGTGAATGTTGTATTTAATAAGCACACCAACTAAATATGTTTTAAATTTGTAGCTTAAAATACGCAAACAGATTCTGACTCGCGCTCGTCTTCTACTGAAACTGAAAAAATTTTTTTTTAATTTTCTCAATTTTTACAAATTTTCTAGAAAGTTTGAGACTTCAACTCACATGTCTTTTGTTATAGAATTAACTATATTTTTATAAAAAAATTTAATTAAGTAAGGAAAGAAAAACATTTCAAAACCTGTCAATACATTTTACTACTATTTTCGTGAGCACAGCTGTACATACATACGCAATACCTTTGATTTGTTTTAAAGTAATGAATATTTATATTGATAATACTATATGCATTAGCGCACACAAGGGGTGGGTTTTGGGGTTCAAACCCCCCCTCAAGCTAATAACCTCAAATACAAACTGTATCTTAAAGCTAAGAATCCAGCTCTCAAGGAAATTATAAGAAATATTTATTATAATTTCTGCTGCTTGAAAAAGCGCTTTGCTTTTGCTGTAAATTTTCATGAGGAAATGAATATACGAGCATTTTTTTCTTGAGAGCTGCAAACTGATTTAAGAAATTTTGGTAGAAGACAATTTCTTTTCCATTTCTCGTCCGTCGTTTTATATGAATTTTTAATTTTTCTTGAGAGTTCAGTTAATTTTTTCGCTATTCGAAATATTAAAAAAAAATTAGAAATCGTGAAAAATCACCATCTCTATCGAAAGCCAGAAACCAGAAATCGAAAAAAGGAACATAAAAGTGCAAAAATTGATGGAATCAATAAATTTATATTAACTGAGTCTTTTTGAATATTTTTTATTAGGTTCTTTTGAAAGTTGAGCGCATCTTGAGTTTCTAGAACTTTTTATTAAACAAGTAGTTTTTAAAGAAAGAACTCAACCGACTTCAATTCTTATATTCAAATTTAGGGGTACCGTTAATTTCTTCATGATCCAATCATGATCATGATCATGTCGGATCTCTAACCGAAATTACGGGACGAACCTTGAGGTACCATCTTTCCAATAAAAAAATGATTATTGAAATTGGTTCACGAGGTCCAAAGTTATGTATTCCGGCGAATTGATAAGCTCCCCTTTTATTGAAGTCGGTTAAAAGTGTTTGAGTTCTGCTAATCTTATGTAAATAAAGCGCAGTTTATGAATTTTAAAACGTTTATTTATTTATTACATACTGTACATAAAACTTGCTTAAATATATTTTAAAGAGCGTATTATCTGAAGAAAATGTTCAGTATTTTCCGGTAAAATATCTTCAGAAATATAAAACCCCCCCTAAAATATATTCCTGGGTGCGCCCCTGACTATATGTATTTAAAAGTCTATTAGTTATTTTTTGTTAAATAATTGCGCTGTTATTTGGTTGTTATATTGTTAATAAAAAAAATACGCTTAAAAATGAGCTGATTTTTATGGCTTTGTACTGATTTTTGATCCCAACTGTACTGATTATGTCACTATAATATCTGGCCACCCTAGATGTAAACCAAATTAGTATGAGATTTCCCCTGAGGCACCAGAAAAAGAATTATCGAAATCGGTTAATGTGGTCCAAAGGTATGCGGTAACATGTATAAAACAAATATTCCGGTGAATAGATAACCTCCTTTTTTGAAGTCGGCTAAAAAGAGTCCCAATACGACCATTTCTCACTGAAATATAGCCTGTCAAAAATCGCTGAAAAGCTTAAAATTTATTTTTGCTCCCTTAATTTTTTAGTAGTGTATTACCGGCATACATTAATAGGAAAGCTAATTGTGATTTCCTTTCTCCAAAAAAAACGTCGCCTTTTGATTGGCTCTTTCTCTTTTCGTGTTTGATTATAAAATAGAGGCAAACGATGGAAAAAATTTTTTGTTTGTTTCTTAAAATGTCACACTCTTTTAAGGCACATTCTTTGCCCTTTGAATCTTTGTCAGGGGAGAGGGTTGCCCTGAAAATCAGATGGTTGCTTAAAACGACAATATTATGAATGCGCGAGCTAGACAAGGGCAAGAAGGCAAAAACATGCCCTTTTACAGGGTTGAGTGTAACATCAAACACATTTTGCACCGGGGTAGTGGATAATTTTTTGGAAGATCCGAAATCACCATAAGCCAACATTTTTGTTCTTTACTATCGAAACTAGATAAATTTTCCACATTTACAACAACACGCCAACGTAAACCCCCATAAGAATCAGAGATGTTGCGAATATTCGCGTTCGTTATCCGAAGGATCGCATTCTTTATGCGAATGATTCGCTACATTTTACACATTCGCATCGACATTCCCATTGCAAATGAGACGAATATTTTGCGAATGCGAATGTGTACATGGACAGAACGCGCAGTTAACGACCAGTAAGCTCACAATCGCTGCGTAACGCCCATATGTACATTAGACTGCATCACTCCCCATACAAAAAATAATCGGTACTATTTTTCCATTGGAATTATATAATCTACTACATTTTAAGACGTCCACCAAAATATTTCGGAAAAATATTAAGATTTAAGTGAGCTGGACCGATTTGAAAATACCTCCAAAAATGGTTTTTTTTATGAATAAAAATAGTTTCTCAAAGTTTTTTTTTTGAAAAAATCCCCTCAAATCACAAAACGGTTTAAGCTTAAAATATTTGCATAAAAATATTTAAAAAAAATTTTTACGGAATCGTAATGATGAGATTTTTGATGCTGTTTTTAACATTTTTCAAAGATTGGTATAAGAAAAACTTGAATAACTGAACCTAAACTCTTCCGATTTAGACTTAAGAGATGTCATTGGAAAGGTATTTTCTCACCCTTTTCATTTATTTGCTAATAAACTTATTCAAAGGATGGAAGAGAAAGGTAGGAGAAACGAACCTCATTCAAAGTTGAATTAAGATGTTTTGGTATTCGCAAAAAAAGATGGGACACGAATGACGTTTCTTTTGGCCAGAAATAAAAACGGTGTGAAAATACCTTTCTACTGAGATCCCATAAGTCTAAATCAGAACAGTTTTGGCCCAGTTATTCAACTTTTTCGTAAATCAATCTTTTAAAATAGTAAAAAAACAGCATCAAAAATCTCATTCTTACGATTCCGTTGAAAAGATTTTTAAATATTTTTATGCAGATTTTTTAAGCTTATTCTAATTTGTCATCTGAGGGGACTTTTTCAAAAAGTTCTTTAAGAAACTATTTTTATTCATAAAAAACTTCATTTGTGGAGGTAATTTTAAATCGGTCCAGCTCGCTTAAATCTTAATAGTTTTCCGAAATATTTTAGTGGACGTCTTAAAATATAATACATTTTGTAATCCCGACGGAAAACCGCAACTTTTTTTGGTGATGCAGTCTAATGTACATATGTGTTCAAACGCGTTCCTCCGATATAAATATGCACTCGCGTTTAGATTGTGTATTTTTTCCACATTTATTTAAAAGATTTTTATTTAGACATATATTGCTATTTTGTACTTTATATACATAAACCCGTGCGCGCCCGTTGATGGCATTATTAGCAATGCCTTCTTCAATAGGCATGATTCAATAATACAAGGTTGGATAACCTGCCAGTTGTCTCGCTTCCGCATTCTGCCTTAGCCTGTGTTGCTTTCTTTTTTTATTTATAGAAACCACTACTAAAATACAAGGAGAAATATTGTCTTCGTATAAAAAGTTCAACAGGCAACACTGCCGATATTTTCAGCGATTTTTTCGTGGAAATGATCAAATCAAAAATAATGGAAATATTTTGAGTATCGGAGTTATTTAAAAAGTATCATTTTACAGCAAGTGCAGCCGTTGTAAGTAAGTTTTGCGTGGTCAAGTGCAGCCATTGCATAGTTACAAGTAAGAATACCAAATAAAAGTGAAAGTGCAAATATTAATAAAGATTTTTTCTTGTGCAGGTCAGGATCACTTTGTGTATCCGTTCACATTACCAAAAATTTACATTAAAAAAACCAAATACAATTAAATTACTATATATAGTTACTTTTTCATAACTTTTAAATGTAACCAATATAATGACTAACAGAACTGATTGGAGAAAATAGTAGAAAACATAACCAAAAATTTACATAAAAAAACTCCAAATGTAATTGAATTGAAAATATTGCACATGTAATTTTTAAATACGACAAATATAATTTTTAATTATTAATTTACATATATTGATTATATCAATTGCATCGCCACAATTTGTATATTTCTTCATATACATCTTTTAAATAAAGGATTTGTTTGATTGGAATACTGGAATTTTAAGGAAACCGTGTTTTATTTTGAATATTTGGGTATATTTGCCGATACGAGTTTTCTTTGGTCAGAGTTTTATGTGCATAAAATTGTCTCATTCTTCATTTATTTAATTTTTAGTATCTATATAGCATGTTTAATATACCATAAGTTAATTCATTGTCTATTGTGTATATCAGTGGAGTCAGACTACTTTTCCTACTACCTTTTCACAAAAGGGGATAAAAGTGTTACCAGCTTCTCTTTCTTTCTCAAATGCAACCTTACAAGGCAGTCGATTGACACAAATGTCAACATTTATCCAACCTTGTATTATTAAGTCATGCTCAATAGGCATGCTGCTAAGTCAACTGGTACAGCGGGAGTAAGCTACGTTAAGGTGCTTCGGAAATCATATTGAAGCGGAGTCTTCAACATCCTGGGGCCCCCTACAGCAATGTGCTACATAGTGATTCTGCAGGTTTTGCGATCCTAGGGTATTCGTGTCCATTTAAAGTTCGTGATAATTAAGGGTGATGTTTTGTGCGATTGGTGGGACGAGCAGTATACTCTCTGAGATTTGTTAGCTATCAAGTTATTAAATTATGTGGTGTGATGAGGCGGTGATCGATGTCCGTTTCCTATAATGATAGGAGGCAAAGGAGAGTGCAGAAGTGGAGACTCTAATTTTTGATCATATTTGCTGTAAATGTATATTCTGGAAGGAGAGTAGTGTACTTTGAGAATGGGTTTAAACTTGAAGTTGAGGGGAAGCTCTTGTAATGGAGATTTTTTGTGTAGGTGTTTTGCGGGGAGAGGTGACTCATCACATTTTATGCCTGATTGGATTTGTCCGATGGAGATGTCCACTTTATGGTGGGTATGCGTAAACGATTTATAGGACCAGGATTTTGAGGGTTGAGAAGGCTCATGTAGTTTTGAGTTTGAGTGGGACGAGTATGATCGAACAGGGATGATTGTGCGATTAATATAATCTCGGGTTATAGCCTTTCGATTGTGTTCACCAATTGAACTTCTTAATTATTTTGGTTTTGCCTTTTAACGATAGCCGCTTACTGAATACATGTGCGATTTAACGCATGCTCATGGTGGGAATCAGAGTGAAACTATTTGAATGCTTTGTTCGGGAACGATCGTATGTGTTGCTGGTTGATCGGTTGTCGTTTCGGAGCAGCTTCGAAGCGGATACGTCTTTTGGTCGGGGGTGAAAGAATGTTTATTTGAATGTTGCATTACGGGATTTTGGATATAGCGATCTGTTCGGTGCACATGTAAGTAGTAGAGAGTTTTGGCGTTTGTGACAACACATGCAGGTGAATTGAGATATACATCCTACCAAGCTGTGGGAAAGAGCAAGGCACTTTTGACACATATTGTTCTGTCATATGAATTTCCTTCGGTCGTGAGTAGTCAGTCACTTTGGGCATCGTTTAATAGAATGCGGGATTTTACATAAGCAACAGGAAAATATTCTTGGGGTGGTTAGTTCAAATGTTCGGTATGGGTTTTGGGACTGCATTTCGGGAAAAAGAGATTAAGTCTTTCTAAGACTTGGTATCTGGACGTGAGGAAGAGGTCCATTTGAGGCCATGAGGGCAGATCTCGTCGAGATTGCTCCTATAGCGACTGAGTTTGAGTGGGTAGCTTGCTGGAGCATATATGAACGAGAATCGGATCCCAACTGTCTGTCGAGATGTTTTGTGATTTTAAAATGGACATACAGTGGTTTATTTTGAGTTGGAGATTTATTATTTCCCCGCTGTTTTCGGATTTAATGCGAGGCAAATTCATTAGTTAATGTATTTCATTGTATATAAGCACGCGTTTGATTTTGTATCGTATTCTTAAGCGGATAATTTTTGGCGATTTCGCCGGCTTGTCCTCGTGTCTTTAACCGAAGGTAATATAATTTTTGCGCTGGTGTTAATTGAGGATGGTTGATGTAGATGGCTGTGCACATGTCACCGAACGAGGGCCTTTCTACATGACTACCATAAAACACCACGGTATCGCAGGGCTTGAGTGCGAGATAAATATAAGATGAGACTGCCATATTTAAATTGCGTTTCTCTTGGGAAAGAGGATTTCGCTCGTTTGGTTTTTCGAGTAACTTGAGTTCATCCATCCTTAATCTGATGCCAGATAAAACTTTGTAGCGTGACATTTATGACTTTGCCAGCGAAGCGCCAGACGCAAAAGGTATGCCACAATGAACGCAAAGAAAACAATTTTCTACTGCTTTTTTATTCGTCAAAATTGCTGTGGATTTTATATATTTTGCTTTAAAAATATCAGCAATGTAGTTAAGTTTTATGTTTCTACATGAAAACTCGAATTTGGACGAAACGAAATAAATATTAAACCGGTTGATTGTCAAAGCGCGCAAAAGATGGCCATTTTTTCGCTTCGCGCTGCAGCTTCAACGATCTATGTGGCGTGCTTTGTGCATTTTCATACAATTCATCTTAGCTGTCAAAGCGAATCTGTCACGTAAAGCGAAGCAAAAGTTTTATGTGGCATCAGCTTTAGAGCTTTTGTTGTTTCATAAGTATCGATGCACGTTCGATACTGGCCTTCCGCCCACACAAGAAAGTTCCTCGGAAGGTCTTCATATAGAACGAAAAGGGAATCATATGTGGTTTGAAGCCACACCCAGTAATCATCGAGATGCTTGTCCCTGACTCTGAGGCTAGATTCAGAGTTTTCCTCTATGGGGGAAGAGGTGAATCTAAAGCTGGATTTACATGAGGCGATTTTCTATGCGATTCAACATAGCTCCAGAAAAATCGCTCTTGTAAATGGTGATTCAAAAATCGCTTATCTCAAAGTAGACAGCAAGTCAACTTTTGCATGTGATTATCGCCTGTCAAAAATCGCGTCATGTAAAGGCGGCTTAATGCAGTACCTCATTAAGCTTTCACTCCCCATATTAAAACTTAGCGCACACGGGTTTTGAGACTTGAGTTTCTGGAATTGCGATAAGCAGTCTGTCTCGAGTTCTTTGAGATATGCCAAATTTTTGGAGTAAAAATCTGTTACGGGTATATTGCTTAAATATTTTTGGGTTTGCTCAGTCGTCATCCTTTAAATTTGGGTGGTAAATGTTTTTCATAAAAGGATGTAAAGGTTCAGAATCCAGTTGTAGAATTATATTTGGTCTTTAATTGGAGAATTCTCTTCGTGTATGCACTCATAAATATATGTGTGAATCAACAAACCTTTGGTAATAGTAAATTTGCTGCTGGGTTGTATGGTAAAATACAGCAGTGTGTATTTGTAGTGTATGTATGTATGTATGCGGTATAATAAACGAGATCGTTTAGAGATGCAAAAAATTGCATAGAGAGTGATCAAAGGCTTCTCACTGTTCATGCAAATATTTAATTATTTCCCAGTTGGCATTTGCAAGAGGGCTTCTGAAACAAAGCCCTTTTCGTAGGGCTTCTCATAGGAGGCCTGTCAGCATGTTTCCTTTTAATGCCCTTCAAAAAACCCTTCCTGAGAAGCTGCATAGGCAGATCTCTGCCTAAATGCAACGCTGTTCAACCTACAAACGTTGCCACTGTTTGTGTTAAGTATTTTGGAACAAGTAAAAAATAGGGCCCGTTGAGGTAGAAAAAAAAGAAAAAGTGGGCGTGACCCGCCCATTTTTCCTGATTTTAGTGATATACATTTTTTTGGTGCAAATGAATAAGGACAGTGGTAGGGAGGGTTAAAAGTGGAAGTTTCAATATTTTCAAAAGCTTATATTTCGATTATATTGAACCGATTTTCAAAATACGGCAATCGTTGGAAAGGTAATTGAAAGACCTTTTATTTGATATGTATACATAAACATAGATGGGGTATTCACAACAGTGTCGTAAGTGTCCTATTGTTGTATGTCGTAAACTTTAAACGCCTAAAAAAACATTTTAAAGGGGTTTGCAAAGTACCATCAAAGTCATATTATGTATTTTCGCAGTGTTAAAAAATAGTTGGTTGTGGTTTCAAGTTCTATAAACATTTATTAAGTTTACGACATACAACAATACGACACTTACGACATCGCTGTGAATCCCTCAAGAGTTGATACATATTTCAAGAAATCCTAAAAAAAACGAAATCGTGGCGATTTTTTTAATAAAAACCATATTAAAAGAGGTGTTTATCATAGAGCATCCAAAATATATACACTTATATCACTAAAATCAGGAAAAATGGGCGCGCCACGACCATTTCTTTTTTTTTGGAACAAGTGCAGAATACGTACATTTCTCTACTTTGAACTTCAATAACACCAGAAATTATTATTTCCCCCAAAAAAAGTTATACTGTTATGATCAGGACTAAGACCCCGATCCTAATATAAATTTTTGTAATCAAAGAAATGTACGTATTCTGCACTTATACCCTTTTTTTTTGAGTCCATTCATTCCTAGGGAATTTCAGAGAAAACCTCGAGGTGTTCATGAAATTCGCAGATGGAAAGCAACTGAATTTCGACAATTCGCCCTATATACAGGATTAGTTGTGTTGAAAAATGTTATGAGCGACGATATGTATTATCAGTACCTGCTAATTAGTGTAGCTTATCGATTACTTTCAGCACCTACAAACTTTAGTTTCAACTTGGATGCTGCTGATGAAATGCTTAAACTTTTTGTACACAATTTTCCTTTTTTATTTGGCGAATCTACTGTGACTTTCAATGTGCATAATTTGCTTCACCTGAGAAAGAGTGTAGAGGAGGAGAGGAGTATTCGAAGACCTTCGAACATTTTACAGCAAATGCATAACAAATTTATCGATAAAGACCTCCAACTAAGATCAATTCCTACTGGCTTCAAAATAAACAGAATTGGAAAAATTTTAAGCTTTCAAAATGATAAAATGTTCTTAACCACAAAATTTCCAGATAATTTGTGTTGTATAAAGCCTTTTGGAGTTGTTAAAATTCTAAGCTTTAAAGCCTTAATAACTTTTTTGAACAGCCATGCCATTCTTTGAATATGTTGGGTATATGTACAGGTGATATTTATGAAAGAAACCTTAAAAAAGAAATCTTCATGTTAGATAATATACAATCTAAAATGATGTATTTACCAATAGATAATACATACTCCTCTTTTACATAGTTATAAAAAAATCTAAAATGTTAATAATTATGTACTAAATATATTTAATTTCACTTTCAAAATTTCAAACTTCTTCATTAGAGTTTCTAAAAAAAAATATTGGAATGCAGTTTAATCTATACATATAATAAAATTGTAACAGGTCGATGTCTGTACATTATAGATATTAAAGAAAAATTAATGTAGGGGGTCTTTATTAGAGCACCAGAAGCCAAATCAACCATTTTTAGAATTTTTGTCTGTCTGTCTGTCTGTCTACCTGTATGTTTGTTCGCGCATCACTCGAAAACGAATACATGGATTTAAATGCAGTTTCCACCGATGCATTGCTAGAGGTCCAACTTAAAATATAGGGGGAAAAAATTGGAGAGTTGCCACCTGTTTGAAAATTGGAGTTTAAGTAAATTGATAAGAAAAAATGAATATTGCAATATGGGCGTCAAAAGAAAGAGGCTGAAGAAGGCTTACACCCAAAAATATTTTTTTTAGAGTTGCCACCTGTTTGAAAATGTACATTTAATTTAATTTATAAGATAAACTGAATATTGCAATATGGGTATCAAACTGAAGGGGTTTAGGAAATTTTATTGCCGAACATATTTTTAATGAGGGCTGCCACCTGTTTGAATTATTGTATTGTATTAAATTGATAAAATAAATGAAATCTATATCTACATCTATACATATAATAAAATTGTAACAGATCGATGTCTGTACCTTACAGATATTAAAGAAAAATTAATATGTGGGTTTTTATTAAAGCTACAGAAGCCAAATAAACAATTTTTAGAATAATTGAATCTCCGTCTGTCTGTATATTTGTACGCGCATCAGAAGAAAACAAGGAATTTAATGCAGTTTTCACCGATGTATCGCTAGAGATCTAGCTTCCTATATAGAAGAAAAAATGAGAGAGTTGCGACCTGTGTTTAAAATTTCAGTTTAGGTCAATTGATACGGTAAAGTGAATACTGCAATATGGCTTTTAAAAGAAAGAAATTTTCAGAGGCTTACAGCTAAAAATACTTTTGTGGAAGGTTTCCACCTATTTGAAAACTTTAATTTAATTTAATTGACAGCATAAATTGAATATTGCAATATTGGCATCAAACTAAAGAGGGTAGGAAATTTTAATGCTGAAGATATTTTTAGGGGATTTGCCAACTGATTGAAAAATTGTATTCATTAAAATTTGTAAAATAAATGAAATATTGCAATACGAACATTAAACTAAAGAGGATTAGGAAGCTTACTTTTGAAAATATTCTTGAAGCGGGTTGCCACTTATTTGAAAATTTTAATTCAGTTAAATTTATAATATAAACTAAGTGTTGCCATATGGGTATCAAACGAGAGTATTTGAGAATAATAAAATTGCAACAGTCCGATATCTGTACATAATAGATGTTAAAGAAAAATTAATAGGGGGTTTATTAGATCAGCCAAATCTAAAATTTTGGTATGTTTGTCTGTATGTTTGTAAGCGCATCACGCAAAAGCTAATGTATGGAATTAAATGCAGTTTTCACCGATGTACATATTGCTAGAGCTCTAATTGAAAATATAGAATCCATTTTTTTTTTTGTTTTAGTTTATCGTCGCTCATTATTCCTAGGTATTTGAACGTATTAACTTTTTCCAGTGCATCGATGTTTATATTTAGAGTTAGCAACGGACCGTTCTCAAAATTTCGCCTTGATATAACCACAAACATAATTTTTTTTATTTCTGTGTGGAAGGTTTTTCGCTAAAAAAAAATTAAAACTTTTCGTTGTAGCTGCCAAAAAATTAACAAATGTGAGACGTCACGTTTTACAATTTCATACAGTTCTCTTTACAATGTATTTCACTAAACTACTAAACGGCTGCACCGACTTGGTTCAAATTTGGCAACACCTTGAAAATAAATATTCTGACCAAAAATTTACTCGGTATGTAGCTCGGGATATTCCCAAAATTCTTATACAGACTATAACGTAAAAAACAAATATATCTCTAAAATCAATTACTCTGGGGAACTGAAGCTTAGCACTAATGCATATATTGCAAATGCATTGGGAAAGGGGCGTGGCTCCTTCCTTCCATACAAACTGAACTTCTCATATAGCTTATCTCTGGAACTGCTTACGCTAACGTCCTGAAATTCTACACAGCTACATATGTTATCAATGCCGTAGTTATGGCGAAAAGTGGTAATTATTGGAAAGGCTGGATCGATATACATTTACGCGCAAGTATCATTCGATTGGGAACCATTTTCCCCTAGATTTCCAAATCCCATTGGACTATTGTAACTTTGTCTTTAATTTTCAGTAAGGTAAAATTTATGTGAAAATTTTGAAGAATTTTTTTAAATTTTTAACAAAGAATGGAACTTTGCTTTTACGAGTTTCGCTATAAACTGTCCTATCTACATACCTATTTACATAAAATGATAGCCGTGTTCGTTGTTCGGCCTAAATTCAAAAACCACTGAATAGAGTTCCGTCAGATTGTTGGAGGTTATCTTACATACATATATGGTCCAATTACATGCTACTAGAAAACTCGCTAGGTGGTGCTGGAGTAGAGTTATTTATAAAAATCCTATTTATTAACCGATTTCGTTCAAATTTTAAATGTGAGCTATGTACCTGTATGATGGAAAA
Organism: Rhagoletis pomonella; assembly: GCF_013731165.1. Taxonomy (NCBI): domain Eukaryota; kingdom Metazoa; phylum Arthropoda; class Insecta; order Diptera; family Tephritidae; genus Rhagoletis; species Rhagoletis pomonella. Next base: position 13,554 of record NW_023462030.1, read on the forward strand.
TTCTTTTGATAAAAATGTACCTGATTAGTGCCGCTGGAGTTAAGGTTGAAATTCATAACATGCATTCATTTTATGGTAAGCAATGGTTTTGCAGAAAATGAACCCAATGTATGGCGCTGCAGCCGAAATGTATAGAAACCCCGTGTGGTTGGTCTGCTTTGGCCCTATGTTTATGTTATATATATTTAGTTTTCAGATGTCTAAATGAAGGATGGACGCACCCGCCTCTGTGCAGCAAAAAATGTGCGCGCAACAATGCAAGGAAAGCTTAGCGTCGAAAAGCTGCAATCACAACAGACGGCCAATTTATTCGCCACTCGACTCACACACCTGCTCTCTGAGAGCACTCTTCAACAATCCGACATACGCGAGCAGTGGAACCACATTTCCCGATCATTAAGTACCGCCGCCGAAGAAGTAGTTGGATTTCAGCGAGCCCGAAAGAACAACTGGTACGATGAGGAATGTCAAGAAGCCGCAGAGAAAAAAGATGCCGCCTACAGGGCCACGCTGCGATCGGGCGCAACGCGAGCCATGTGGGACCGTTATAGGGAACTGAAGAAGGAAGCGAGACGTATTTGCCGTAATAAGAAGAGAGAGGCCGAAATACGTGAGTGCGAAGAGCTTGAGATGCTGGCCGACAGGAAGAACGCCCGAAAATTCTACCAGAGGGTTAGGCGACTTACGGAAGGTTTCAAGACCGGGGCGAACTCCTGTAAGAACAACAATGGCGACCTAGTGACCGATGTCCAGAATATTCTTAAATTGTGGAGGGAACACTTTTATAACCTACTGAATGGTAGCAGCGCTGAAAGTAGTGAAGAAGACGAACCCGAGTCCCCAGTCGATGATGATGGAGTAGCTGTCCCACCGCCTGATTATGACGAGGTACGAATAGCGATTACGCGGCTGAAAAACAACAAAGCTGCTGGAGCTGACGGCCTGCCAGCCGAGCTATTCAACTACGGCGGCGAGGAGCTGATGAGGTGCATGCATCAGCTCGTATGCAGAATATGGTCAGATGAACGCATGCCCGACGACTGGAATTTAAGTGTGCTCTGCCCAATCCACAAGAAAGGCGACCCCGCCATACGCGCCAACTACCGTGGAATCAGCCTTCTAAGCATAGGTTACAGTGTGGCTTTAGGCCTGGAAAATCCACCATAGATCTGGTATTCACAATACGCCAAATCTTGGAAAAGACCCGCGAGAATAGGATCGACACACACCATCTATTTGTCGATTTCAAAGCCGCTTTCGACAGCACGAAGAGAAGTTGCCTTTATGCCGCGATGTCTGAATTTGGTATCCCCGCGAAACTAATACGGCTGTGTAAAATGACGTTGAGCAATACCACCAGCTCCGCCAGAATAGGGAAGGACCTCTCCGAGCCGTTTGATACCAAACGAGGTTTCAGACAAGGGGACTCCCTTTCGTGTGATTTCTTTAATCTGATGTTGGAGAAGATAATAAGAACCGCAGAACTGAACCGCTCAGGCACAATACTTTATAAGAGCGTACAATTGCTGGCGTTTGCCGACGCCATCGATATTATCGGTAAAAACAAGGGCTACGTCTGTTCTGCCTTCTCGGGATTGGATAGAGAAGCAAAGCGAATGGGTCTTGTGGTGAACGAGGACAAAACGAAGTATCTCCTGTCATCACACAAACAGTCAGAGCATACGCGTCTTGGCACCCACGTCACTGTTGACAGTTACAAGTTTGAAAAAGTAGACGACTTCGTTTATTTGGGAACCAGCATTAACACCAATAATAATGTCAGCCTTGAAATCCAACGGAGAATCACTCTTGCCAACAAGTGCTACTTTGGGCTGAGTAGGCAATTGAGAAGTAAAGTCCTCTCTCGTCGTACAAAGATCACACTCTATAAGTCACTCATCATGCCTGTGCTGGTGTATGGCGCGGTGGCATGGACAATGAAAGCATCTGATGATGCGGCTCTTGGAGTTTTCGAGAGAAAGATTCTGAGAAAGATTTACGGACCTTTACGCGTTGGTGATGGCGAATATCGCAGACGATTTAACGATGAGCTGTATGAGCTTTACAACGATATAGACATAGTGCAGCGAATTAAAATTCAGCGGCTCCGCTGGCTTGGCCATATCGTTCGAATGGACAGAAACGCTCCTGCTCTGAAAATATTCAACGCGGGCCGCGATGCTGGTAACAGAGGAAGAGAAAGGCCTCCTCTGCGTTGGAAAGACCAGGTGGAGAAGGACTTGGCTTCACTTGGCATTTCCAATTGGCGTCAGTTAGCACAGAAGAGAAATGACTGGCGTGCTGTTTTGGACTCGGCCAAAATCGCTTAGGCGGTTACAGCGCCAATTAAGAAGAAGAAGAAATGAAGGAAGGGGTTATGTTTTTCTGGCGCCCTCATGCACGATCATGCGGTCTTGCATCTACCCAGAAATCAGTTCATAAAATTTACTACGAATTGTAAAAGTGGTGAATTAACAAGGATAGATCACCGCAGGTATATCAATTGCTTCATTTGAAAGATACTTAAGAGATCACACGACTCATTTAGCAATGTACCGGAAAACTTTTCATCCTGTGGGACGGCGAGGATTCTTGGCCCTCCTATAACAGAAAACGCACTTCTGTGCTCTTGAGTTTCCCTATAAGAACTTTTATTGGCATACGCATCGCACCAATGTTGTAGTTTCAAGATCATACAAAAAAAATTACGCATGCTTGGCAGAGATGTCACAGGTGGAAATAAGACCATAGGTAAAGCTCATGACACCGAAAGGGATTGGTTTTCCATATCGTATCACAGCGTTGCTATTATTGACCTATGTGTGAGGAGGATACTGCGCCTTAATGGTTTCAACTTAAATCCAAAATTTTGACTTTACAGACTAATTTTGTTTTTAAATGCTCTTTAGCATTAGCCAACGCAAAAGCTCTTATTAGGCGCCGTGAAGTAAGCGGGCATTGGCTAGTAGCCTATAAAATTTTAGTAAAACAAAGTATATGTTTGTAGTTGCTAAAAAATCTCGTCGATTTTTGATCAATTTTTTTGCTGGCGAACATCATTTGTACGAAAGAAAATACGTGACACTGACAGTAAACAAAAAAATTATCAAAATCAATGGGATGTTTCAGCAACTTCAAACTTGTACTTTATTATAGTAAAATTTAATAGGTTATAAAACTGCATACCAATTTTTTTTTTTAACTAAACAATTTTGATTTTTGATTTTAATTTTAGTAAACAACTACTATTTATTTTCTTGGTGTTCCAGATCGCTACTGTTGGTAGCGTTATAAAAAAGGAGGCCTAGCCAAGAATTTGCATCACCTGCTTGGACCTAAATAATATAATACAAAGCTATAATTTTGATGGTTTTCAAAATAAGAAATCATTTAAAGAGCATACAAAGATAAACAGCATTTTTTTACAGTATGTATTGTTATTGGTTTTTAATATCACTTAAATATTAATGCATTCTTTTAATTTGATTCCTATTGCAGAAGCGTGGGCAAGAAATAACACCACCCCTGATGAGCATAAATCGAAGATAAAGAGCGGTTTCAAGAAAGCCAAAAGTCGGATTTACAAGGAGAAGCATTTTCAAAATAAGAAATCAAATTAATCTTTGAAAATTTCCCTATAAAAACGCATACCTCAAAACTTTAACTTTTTAACTTTAACGTTTTTGGAAGTTTCAGAATGATTTTGTCCATAATTACAAAAATTACTGAATTGATCAATATACTTTATTAACCACATTGAAAAATATCTGTATACATAAATATGTAAGTATGTATGTACGTGCACACAGTAACTCACATAATTGCTCACATGGTGATTTTTTACAATATTTACCAAGGGTAATATATGCACCGCATTGTGGGTATGGTCGGTGCATTTGCAAATATTGTTGTATTGTGTACATTTAGAACGATAAAATTTGCAAATGCACCGAAATGTGCAATACAATATGCACCGCATTGTGCTTATTCTTATAAAAAATTGTTTCCGATATTTTTTTATAAAAAGCGATTTTATACCATAACAAAAATTATATTAATCAAATTTCAAACTTTGTTCACAATTTTCGAAAATTAAACAAATTTTCATCTAAACTTTAAACTTTTTAACCATAATGTCTACACCTTTTATCGGTATGCAGTTTTATAGCCTATTTTATTTTGGTATAACAAGATACAAGTGCGAAAAAAAAAAATATTCCAAGACGAAAATTTAAAAAAAAATTTCAAAATCCACAGTAATTCATAGGTACTTCAAACTTGCATCTTGTTATACTAAAACAAAATGGGCTATAAAACTGCATACCGAAAAAAATGTCTAAACATTATGGTTAAAAAGTGGAAGTTTAGATGAAAATTTGCCTAATTTTCGCAAATTGTAAATAAATTTTGAAATTTGGATTACATGTTTTTTTTATGGTATAGAATAAACTTTTATAAAAAATAAGTAAATATTGTAAAAAATCACCATTTGATCAATTATGTGAGTTACGGTCTGTATTATATAAGTTGGAAGAAGAATTATTTGCATTATTTGTATTTGAAATTTTTGAGTTCCAAATACGAAATTTAAATTAGAATGACTTACATTGTGATCAGCTAAATGAGGGAGCAACGTTTTGATCAATTTTGGATCTTTTTCTTTTGTTTATTTAATGTTTATTATTTTTTCATTAAAGTCTAGCTCATTATATAACAAACATCATATAAATCCACATTTTAAACTTTGTTCAAAATCAAAATCTGCAAAGTTTCAACTAAATTTTCAACTTTTTATTGAGATTTTTCAGAATTTTTTGGAGTATGTAGTTTAATAGCCCAATAAATACCTACTAGTATGATAAAGTGCAAGTTTTTTTTTCTGACGGTATTACGCATTTTTTCCACAATCTCAAGTGTAAGTAATTGTGTACAGTATTATTTATATTGAAATTTACTAATGTTTTTGTTATCTTCCTTTTGTAAGCCCTTATTTTAATTAAATAAAAAGCCATTAAATGGCAACCATTCCTGCAGGGGTTTTAGATTATTTCTTATGGAAGTATACCTTAAAGAGAAAGGGAGGTGGAAGGCCTTACCAAATGAGCCACTTTGTAAGTACTTACTTTAATTAAATAATAAGCCACTATAACAGGACAATTCAGGAAGGGCTTCTGCAGCCTTTCTTATAGAAGTCCACATGGAAGCCCTTCCCAGAGAAAGGGAAATGTAAGGCCTTGACAAGTGGGACATCTCATAGAAAAAAGAAGGAGAACTGGGTTCTGTATACATGTATGTATATGTACAAATACACATGCTTTTTAACCGACTTCAAAAAAAGGAAGAGGTTATCAGTTCGTCGGAATATTTTTTTTATTTTTTATTTTATGTATGTTACCGCATAACTTTGGACCACGTTAACCGATTTCGATAATTTTTCTTTCATCGGAAAAGTGGTACCTCAACGGTTGTCCCATACTAATATTGTTTAGATCCGATAATTGGATCGTGAAGAAATTAACGATAATCTTAAATTTTTGTATGAGAATTGAAGTCGGTTTTGTTTTTTGGTTAAAATTTACTTGTTATCACCTGAGAACAGCTTGGATAGAGTAAATGAGAGAATCTATTTATTGGTATGATTGGTCACGCTTATAATCTTGGATAATCAACATAAGAAAGAGAGTGGGAAGCGTAGCTTTAGCAATGTGTGCGAGTGACGCTGGTAGCTACGCTTTGCCTATGGAAATCAAGGCTTAAAGGGAATTGCTTAAACTTAAATTGAGAGCATAAATAGGTGCAGTGCGAGTAAAGGGCTGACTATAATGTGAATAAGCTGCCGTAACTGACTGGCAGAAAATGAACGAAAAGTCTGTCAAATGCATAAGCAACGTAGTGTAGACTGCATTTGCATGAGCAGCGAAATACTTTTCTTCGTACTCCTCGGCATCTTCCTCCGGATCTGTAAAATTTTCGTATTCTGCATACTCATACAAAGCTTTGCTGATATCGACGAATTCGTTGTAGGATTCCTCCAATTTATGTAGACGATTTTTAGCTGCTCTACTGGCGTAGCCGTATCAAAGCTTTTAGTACTAGCACACGCACGTGTAATTGCGCCTTTAACCCATCCACGTTGTTTGAGTAATTTAACCATTTTTCGTGCTGAACTAATTTGGTTGTATTGGTGATTCGAATACTTGATGCCCGGTGTTCGTGTTTTAATCAAAACGCGATATTGAAAAAAGACTATGTGCCACTAAAACACGGGATAATTTAGTTTTAACTTTTTTAAAACACCGCGTATCACGTGTTTTAATGTGGCACATAGTCTTTTTTAAATATCGCGTTTTGATTAAAATACGAATATCGCGTATCAAGTATTCAAATCACCAATACAACCAAATTAGTTTAGCACGAAAAATTGATAAATTACTCAAAAGCAGAAGCAAAATACGTGTAATTTTTCAGTGAATTAAGGCGCTAGCGCTTTTAATATATTGGTGTTGGCGCGGCAACTCCGGCTACGGTGTTAGCGCAATTGGACCGCGCAGCGCAGTGTTACCCATGCCTAGTCCAACAGTGTTTGCCTTTGTCTTCGTGCAATAACTCCAACATAGTAGCTCTTCGAAATTTGACCGATTAAGCTGACGAAACTGTACGTGGTTTGGACGCCTTAAATTGTAATAATAGGGACCCTTGGCTGGTAACAATATTGTTGATAAAAGTGGATGACGAGACAAGGAAAGAATGGGCTATAAATGGCGATTCTCACACCGAACGGTCATTTGAGGATCTTCCAAAATTTCTCTCGCGTCGGTGTGATGCTTTCGAATCAGGTAATACATCTCGTTCATTAAACAAACGGCGGACCGCATTAGCTCATCATGCCAACACAGCAGAGTCAACAACAACAATAAAATATTGTGCGTTCTGCGGAGAAGAGCACTGAGTTTCTCAGTGTCAAAAGTTTAAGCATATGGACAGCGATGCAAGAAGAGCGTATGTGAAGGAAAACCAATTATGTTTTAACTGTTTGAGCTCTACGTACAAGGTAACTAATTGCCCATGGAACTTTCGACGTAAAACGTGCCGAGCAAGGCACCACACCTTAGTACACATGGAAAAAGAGCCGCTAAAAAACCCTCAGCCTTTGCAACAACAATTAAGGCCTGCACCCTCAACCAGTTCGGCGGCACTCACAGCTGCAGTCTCTGGAGATCAAGTACTTCAAAATCCTGTTGTCTCAGTACATGCAAACAACAAAATGATATGTTCATACAACAACAAAATGATACATTCATGCCTACTACTATTTTGCCGAGAATTCTTGCGAAATCTTATGACAGAAAGGAAAAATGTGGTGAGTTGTCGAATTTTGCTTAACACTAGGTCCACAGTATCATTCGTTACCGAAAGTTTCGTACAAAGCCTCGGACTTTCTCGTACGCATGAACGTATTTCTGTACTCGGTTTGTCTTCTTCTGCTGCAGGAACTACCCGAGGCTTCATCAAATTGAAACTATTTTCACGGTTATCAGATTGTTCGCTGGAAATAAGCGCGTATATTTTATCTAAATTGACCACCGACATTCCTGCAAAAGCAGTGAATAGTTCATCGTCTGCATGGGAAAAAATTCTTACTTTGCCTTTAGCCGACCCAGCATTTTGCGAAAAAGGTTCTGTGAATGCCATAATCGGAGCAGATCAGCTATGGTGCGTTTACACCGGCGAACGTAAACATTTTGGTCAGTCGATGCCTATACCATTTAATAGCATTTTTGGATGGGTAATAACTGCCATGCAGGGGAACTGTGCACATCACCAGCAGTGATAAACCATCCACTCGTCCATTTGGACACTCTCGTTCGCTCGTTCATGGAAATGGACAATTTATCCACCACACCAAATGTCGTTCCAGTGGACGTAGCAGAGGCTCATTTCTCCGACACTCA
>NW_023462031.1:0-21502 GCF_013731165.1 Rhagoletis pomonella
TTTTGTTAGCGGAAATTTTTTAACTACTTTTATACTCGTATGTATGTTTTTAGTTTCCGACTTTGAATATACATACAACTTTGTGGGTTTTAAATAAAGATATTCAATTGCTGAAAATTATATAAGATAAACACATAAAATATAAAAATTAAAATAAAAAAAGCTTTCAAAACCCCGACACTAAATCACTAGATTTTACTTCAACTACACAAACACACACACAGACACATATGTACATATAATCGCAAAAACTTGTTTTTCTTTATTTTTTCACTAATTTCATATTTTTTTGTTTTGTTGTTTGCTATTTGTTTTTGCTTTTTCTTTTTTGTCTGCTTCCCTTTAGCCTTTCTGCACTTATGCGTGTTGTTCACAGAATTTGAACTTCTAATTTTAAAATACTCGCGCACAAAATCTAGCATAGAATTCTTCCTGAAAATAAGTGTGATGTTTGCTTTGTTGTTGTACGCTTATTTAGATTACATAAACAATTTCGTGTTGCGTTTAACGTTTTGTATGTTAGAGTATTTCCTGCATTGACGTCTGAGATTTTCGCTGAAATTAGGCCGGTTATATTTTTTGCCAGTAAATTGAATAATATTACTTTTTGTGTTTATTGGGCGGAAACAGCTTTTATTGATTATGTATAAAAGATATAGACGATGAACTCAGACTCTACGCTTTTAAAGATATATTTTATATCACAATTCACTATTTGTTTTTTTTTTTTTAATTATTTTGTCAACTCAATTAGCCATACTTAATGTTGTGCTTTTCAAATTCATTTATTTTGACACAAGTTGCTGACTGATTTATTATAGTAATTTTTAATATAAATCACACACATACAAACATTCAAAAGTGTATTTTTTATACATGTTTCCGTTGCCACACTTTGTTTTATGTATTTTTGCTCTCCAAATATGCGAGTCGTTTTGCTCAATCAATTTTACTTATGTAGTTCGTTTTGTTTTTCCTATACAAATTTTTCCGGCACAACTTTCGGAATTTCACACCTTGCGGCACGTTTCTTGTTGCCCTCCAGTTTTTTTTTTTCTTTTAACTTTTTTACTCTTCATCAAACTTATCATATGGTTTCAATATTTTTTCCATACCCAGTTTATTCGCGCAAACAAAAAAATTATAACCGAATTTTTTAATTACAAAAATTGCCTTTCGTCAATAGCTGCGTATTGAATATTGCTGCAAAATAATGCGGACGATTTGTACGCTTTTCGTGTTCAATATAATTCAATTAAAATTTGCTGCACAGTCCAAAACACATGAAACACATTCGTCTTCGCTCGTCTGAGTTTTCAGCAACAGCCGTGGCGACAGCAACGGCAACATTTAAACATGCATGCTTAATATTTTTCAAAAAAAAAATATATATATATATATCCGTATATACAGAAAAAACACTGTGTAAAAAAAAATTCAAGTCACTACTGACTAGTATTCGAACGCTGCTGGCGTGCAATTATTTTGCCGCCGCTATGAGCAAATTTTCCAATTCACATTTCACAAACAAATTTATGAATCTACTATATTATACATTGCTTTCATTTAATTTTATGTTCGATTTTTTTTCCTTCGCTCTTGTTTTACTTCTACTCCGCAATTTCTTCTTTGCAGTGTCGTTTCAACTTGCTTTATATCGCATACGAAATAAAATGGAATCAAAAAATCATAATTTTCATCTATTCTGAATGAAATCAAACGAAATGTGCGGCACAAGGCAAAGGAAATTCGTATGAGCGACGATCTTTGACGGCGAAAACGAACAAATTGTCTAGTATAAGCTAGTCGAAATATTGTGGATAATGTACATTAGGGTGGTTCAAAAATGCGATTCTATACCATTTCTACGATAAATTGTTTTTTCCCCATATAAAATACATGGCAAATTTTGAGCGCTTTGAGCGACCTCTAAATATTTTTTTATTTCAAAATAAAAAATAGGGGTATACTTTTTTTAGATATAGAACAATCCTAGGGGGTGTGCGCATTACAATTCCAACTTTACTGTTTTGGACCACCCTAATGTACATACATATGTACATGTGTGTGTATGTATGTATTTATGTGGATATGCTTATAGAAATTAGGTGTATGTAAACATAGATGCTACATATAAAAGACTTGGTTTGGTAGCTTGCAATCATTTTTTGGGGGTTTATGACCCCTTTAGTAGTCGAGGGGAAAATCAATCTATAGCTTTGGCTCGATGTTTGTAGGAATGAGCGCGCCTGGGCAGCGCTACTAAAGCGAAACATCTATTGATTCATTTGAAATTCTGGCAACTGTAACTCACCACAGCCTTTCGATAGGCAACATTTTTTCTTAAGACAAATCTGGCAGCTCTTTTCTGCCCTTCGAAATACTAATTGAAATATTTGCTAGCGCGGAGGTCTTAGCGCTATAACGGCATGTCGTCCGGATAATAAGAGGAATGTAGAACATCTGCTCGAAAGTAAATGACTATGGCTATCTTTCCAGCCTTTCTCGCTTCTTCACCGCAATAAGCTTAAGTTGGGGAGAACGTCGATGGCACACCAATTCCGACAGTACACAACCCAAAAAGTTTAGGTGTAACCTTTGATAGCCTAACAGACCCTTTCTAGAGGAGCAGCCTCTGCCCAGGCACGTCGGGGGCACCTAATAATCTACAAGGACACGGTCCAGACTCACATTGCCCAACCACTGCACCCGACGAGGTACCGACGAGCGGTCAGCGGCATTCATAGGGAGTCGATCACGCCCTAACACGAATCCCGGCCTATAAATGCCGTGATCGGAGCCCAATCACCACCTTTGTCAGATTTGGAGCTTCAACTGCCAAGAGAGACCCGCGTTAGCCTGGCCCAGTTACGGTCTGGGCGCTGTAGCTGCCTCAACAGCTATCTGTCCAGGCTCGACGCCAATAACCCCAATGAGGTCCGGAATGTGGAGACACCGACACGACACCAACCACCTTTTCGCATGCCAGCTCAATCCCACTCAACTAACATACCTCTCCCTTTGGTCCGACTCTGTTTAAACTGCCCGTTTGCTGGGCCTACCGTTAGTTGAACTTGACGACAATGATTGAAGGATGAACCGATATAGGCGGGGCTTTGTAGTGCCGCTACAACGACAACAACAACAACAACAGGAAAGATAGAGTAATTTTATCGGTGATGTATTCCCTGGGATGCTATTGAAGTGATGTATCTACATAGTAAGTAGTATATATAATATTTTCTACTTATATTCTTTCTTGTCGAGAGACTAATCATAGGTCCTGATTCCTAATTTATCAAACCTTTATGAGGAAAAGTTTATACCAAGTTCCTCACAAGAGAAAAGGAAAAAATTCATTAAGCTAACTTTTTTCCAATCGGACTAAAAGAAAACTGTGCTATTACAATCCCTCCAATAACGAGATTTTACGACTGCCGGTGCGCAGTATGTATGTTAGTGTGCATGCCCATGTACCCGCATACTCAGAACGTGTTGTTAAATGGATAGCAACAAATATAAGCGATCAACGCTTTTGCTGCTTATACTCTTTTTAAGTTGTCGAAAAGCCAATCCATAGCAGACAACACCAGCGGCGAATATTGGAAACGCAATGAAAATCCTAGACAAAGTGCAAACGTTCTAGATGAATTTGCCCACAGCAAGGAGAAGAAATAAATGGAAACAGAAAGAAATAAAATAAAATTTGAGCAAAAACGCCAGTTCGAAAAAGCCGACAAAATTCCCCCCAAAAAAAAAAACCAAAACCAAAAAACTCATTCAGAACAGGACACCTCTATTGTGCTAGCGGCATTGTAGAATCGCATAAAGCGTTTACGCCCATGCACACGCCTGCGGCGAAAACGAGCAAGACACATGAGCTACAAAAAAACAAGAAGTACTAAAGCGCCAACAGACAGACGCGCAGCCTGCCGCTCGACAACTCAGCCGATTTTAGATGCTCCCGCAGTTTTGCTTTTTTCCTACAACACACACACACACACACACCCATAGCGTTTTCAAATGCGCGCCTACATCATACGTTCCATCTACATACATAGCTACTCAGCTAATAGCCGATCGTGTTTTAGTAGAATCTGCGGGAAAAAAATAACTCAAAAATAAAGTGAAAATCTATTTAGTCTGCATGTGTTTGTGTGTGCGCGCGTACGAGTGTGGAAAATGCTGGCCAGCGGCGCGGCAAACGCCATGTAGAAACGTCAAGCGAAGCAGGCGAAATATGCCCAACAGCATCAACTACAAAACTAACAACAAGAACATACCCACTTGTAAATCTGTAGATAGTCTCGTATAAGCAAGTATTTATTTATGGATGTATAAATGCATATATGTACTTGTGTTTGTACGTATGTATATATGTATGTACGTATGTTTGCATGCATGTGCATAATTTCGCCTTGACTTGCTGTATGATGTAGGAAAAGTCATTGAGTTTGTCGGCTGATTTTTGCCCACACAAACCAAAAGCGAGCAGTGTTTTTCTTTTGCCTCGATCTTCATTGTGTTGTAGTTGTATTTGTTGCAGCTTTTTACTTAAATACTTAAGTACATGTTTATCGCAGTCAGTGTTGCCGTTTTAGACCTTTGGTGGCTAGATTTGGCTACCACATACTTTTTTTGGCCACACAAATTTAAAATTGCCCCTAGCCCTTTTCTTAGCCCTTTGGAGAATTTATTCATCCTTGGCATGTAAAAGTTGTACATACATACATATACGCTTAATTTGATCTCATTTTTTTCATTTATGTAAAAGATGAATTTTTAAGCTAAGAAACACTGATATATATACATATATGTATTGTATGTTCCTTACGTTTTTATACATACATACTATAAAAGTGTTAGGGCGGTTAACTTATATATTAACGATTTAACTATAGTTTAAAATATATAAGTCTACGGCCCTTAATATGCTTAATTTGTTAAATGGCCCATGAAGTCGATTCAACGTGTATGTTCTTTCGGTGTGATTGTACCAGCTGCTGGTGTAACTTAAAAAATTACATATTCGAAAATATGTACTATGTAGTGAATAGTGAAATTAGCTTATTTTTCTAAGTAAAAAGTATTGTGACGGAGATTTCTTGCACTACATGAGGCAAAGCCGTATTTGTGGGAGATTAAAGTTCACGATATTGCAGTTGTGAATAAAAAAAAACAATGTTTAACAAAATGGTAGAAAAATTATGAAATTTCGGCTCTAATCATTTCGATCTTTCCTGTAGCTCGTTTCTATAACTTTTCTCTACCGATTATTTCTCTACTAAGTAGTAGAGAATATACGTCATTCTCTACTACTCATTAGCAGTAGAGAACAGGGCGGCGAATTCATATCTCAATTCGCCTTGGTAGAGAATTGTTACAGAAACGAGCTACTGGACCTTATTTTTATAGAAATGGATATTGTACCAGCATGCTGGTAAGTTATAAGCTTCGAGCCTGATGGTACAATCATTTGATGGAGCCAGCAAGCTGGTGTCCCCCCGCACATTTCCCCTTTCACACAAAAAGGTTTTTGGTTGGATAAATTATTAGCTTTCTTCCAGAGTACATTCCCAGCCAGCAAAATCATTGTAAACGAGCTCGTAACTGGATATTTTCTCGAACAAAACCGGCTAAAAAGTCGTTTATGATATCCGTCTACGATTCGTTTTCGAGTACTTTTTCGCTTGAAATTGTCAATCGCCTACGAACAGTCGTAAACGGATCCAAAAAGCATTCGTATGCGAATATTATATATTAAAAAATATTGTGGTTCAAGAAAAATTTCCAACAGAATGAAAATTTTTTCTTGTGCTACCAAATTACTACAAGCCCCGTTCTTTCATTTGTTTTTTGTTTTATCGTTTACGAGCCTTTTTCTAACTTTTCGCCGATCGAGAATCCATCGTAAAACATAATATTCGTAAAATGTACATTTTCTTGCTGGCTGGGTTGTTTTTCTATACGATTACTTACTGAAAATGTTTGCGTGTATACTTATATATATAATATATGTAATTAAAAAATTTTAACTACCATTTTTAGCCACAACGACTTTTTTGGCTCTTTTTTAGCCCTTTTTTAAAAGGAATTTGGCTACCACTAAAAATGATTAGCGGCAACACTGATCGCAGTACATACATACGCCCGCGGAAAAACGACTTGTGTAGTTTTCATTAAAATGATTGTACCGTACAGGGTGAGCAATGGGTTACCTACAATGGCGAAAATATAAATTCGGAAGAGATATTTTAGCATTCTTTGGTTATTTCCCTTTCGTAGTTTTTTTAACTTTTAGCTCGTTATCTAACAAAATCCATGTAAGACAAAATTTTAAACTCAGTACAAATTTTACCAAAATTCCACACAATATCATACAATTTTTGAGCTTTTTCATGAGATTTCTTATAAACATTCTCGGTTAGCAGTTTTGTAGCCCATTCCATTTTATTATACCGCTGATTTAAGGCAATTTTGTTTTTTAGGAAAGTGTTGCCCATATTCTTCATACAAAAACAATTTCGAACATACATATATCGCTAGCTTAGAGTGAAAAGTCCACATTGCACTTTATTATAATAAAGTTAACACAAAACAGCAAAATTAAAAAAATCGGACTAAAAAGTTTATAATTTTTATAAACATTTGTTGAAATTCGTCGAATTCTTATAAAAGTTCTACAAAATTTGAAATCTTGATTTACAAAGTTTTGTTTAGGTAGTAAGCTATATTCAATAAAAATAATAAACATTTTTTAAACAAGCTAAAACTTGCTAGAACGTCTCGTCCCTATTTACATTTTAGCCACCGTGTACATAAAATAATGCCATATTCTTCGTCTAAGATCTTGGCGTGTCGGAATCAAAGGGCTCTGTGGCAAGCAAGGTACTCGATTGTTACCACCGAATAGTGAACCCGTGTCAACACACTATTCGGATATCCGGATAGAACTCTTAGCCCTACTGGAAAGGTTTTCAAGTTTACTAAGGTAATAGACATCTAATCTAAGGTACGTCATCCCTCAAATGCGATGGACAAGGCAGGGCAATAAATAAGTATGGCCATCAGATGTCTATAACAACTTCAGTGTCGAACTTGCGATGGCACAGTGACTCTATTGCCGAGAACTATCGTTCACCCCAGTAGACAAGCGTCTCACCACAAACCGCATCAATGTGAGCTGGAATCAGCTGAAATATTTAAATCAAAGTCAGAAGCAAACGTTTGCCTAAATAAATTAATTTTTGCATTAAATCAAAATACCACAATTTTTTCTTTAAACTCAACGGCCGGAAAACCCCATATAAACAAGCCAAAACCATAAAATAATTATGACTTTTCAAAAAATATATTTATGTACCACCCTGTTTTTTAAAGTGCATTCACATCCAAAAAGTACTAAAACCTATTTACTATGTACATATGTAGGTATATATAAATACACACTCACATGTTATTGTAGGAACGTAATTACGACTCCTGAGCCGCATTGGGCAAATGAGCCGACACAGCACAATGAGCACACAAAGAATAGATACTATACCTATGAGGCACGTTCTAAAATTAATTTTTGCCTCGAAGCAATACTTGTACAAATCATTATTGCTTTGTTGTCTTTTATGGATATTTTTTTTTTATCGACTACAAAACTTATTATTTTCGAAATAGTTCACTTACTTACTGTTGGACGTTAAAGTGCCCACACTCACCGACGTAAACGTACGTTAACGTGTCAGCTGACATGATCAAACTTATGAGAGCGCCATGTAAATGAAAATTCAGAATCGTGTACGGGCGACGGTTACGCGTGACGTGTACCATGATAAAAATATAGCAAGGTAGAACCGTTCTCTCAATTTGTCGGCCATGATTTTTTTTTTGAAGTTTGCCAACATTTTAAAATCATATAAAAGTGAAAAGAAAAAAATTAAATTGTTCGAAATTGTTGTTGCTTGAGATTGAAAATGAAAATGTGTGTGTGAGTTTGTGAGTAAATTTAAAAATTAAATTGTTTGGAAACGTCAAGAATTTGAAAAATTCCTCTCAGCGGTTCTACCTTACTATATTTTTATCATGACGTGTACTGCTTCTTTCTCTTTCTATCAACAGTACGTCAAACAGACACGCTGAGCTGCGTTGGGCGAAGCAGGTTCAAAGAACACTACGTGCGATAATACAATTATGTACTTATATAAGTAGAAAATTCGATTCCATTCAGAATTATACGCTTTGCGATTTTACCGAATCAATTAATTTTGTTCCAAAACCGCGTCAGAACTTCGTCACGATCTTCCTTACCGAATGAAACACTTAACTCTAGAACGACCACATGTGGCACACCGGGCGTTCTAATATTAATTTATATTGCAGCCGAAGCAATATGCACACTTTAGAAAGTGGTATCCAGTATAAGTTTTTCGCTGGCCTCTATTAGGCTCAACCGCAAAACATACAAACAAAATTTTTTTATCAAAAATCGGCTGATTTGAAAATTTGTACATCATATCTTCCTTCGAAAGTAAAGTAGATTCTTCATATTTCCATTTTTTCAGTTATTCAGTTCATGAAGGTATTCTGAACTATGGATAACTAGATCTGAAACTAGTTTTTGTCTGAGAGCACGGTCAGGAATTCGTTTTCGTAACTGGCAACACTGCCAATTCCTTACCAGATAAGCAGCTGACACGCGAAATGGCAAGCTACCACTAGATGTGTAGAAAATGCACCATTTTGAAGGCAGTGGATCTCTTACGCCCATATTTCTTAATATTACTATACAGCCCCATTTGTTACTAAACGCGTTTTTACTGGCAATCGAAGAGTTTTGAAACACTAAAATAAAAAACAGATATGAAAAATATAGTAATTTTTGTTAATTTTATTTAATCAAAAATGTATCCATAAATTTCTCAATAAATGCCCATTCATTATTTTGTTACCGTGGCTCTTTTGGAAAATGTTACACACAATTTTTTAACACTTTGACAGCGCTATTATGAGAGAAAATGTCTCGGATCTAGTATCTAGATCTATAGTATGTTCTGAACTATTTTGGTGATCAAACACATTCAGTCTTAATAGCTGACCCTATCCCGAATGTATGGCTGCCGATTTATTAAAATTTGGTTCAACTGTAACCGCCTAAAATAGCTAAGACCTACCGCTTGTTTTTGGCATTTTTTTAAGCTTTCCACATAAACAAGTCGTCGACAGTGCTCAGACTAAAAACAAAATCTCGAGGGGTAGGGATCGGAAAAAAATGCGATGGATTTAAAAAAAAATGTGGTAGATCTTAGAAACCGAAAATACAATAGGTGCTAATAGTCCCAGAGGAAAAATTGCTTACAGAGTATTGTGTTGTGATCACTGACATGGAGAATTTCAGCCTCGTCTTGTAGGTTGTGCCGTGGCGGTCTGGATTGCCGTTCTTTAGCATGTCTGTAGCTTCGTCCACTGCCTTCTGCTAGTCTCCGTTGACAATACGGGCGCTGTATTTTTAGAACCATCCGTCCAATAATCTTGTATGTTTCCAACAACGTTTCTTTGTCTTTGCCCCAGGTGCTGCCGGCTATCGACTTGAGGACCTTGTTGCGGATGCAAGTGCCGAGAAGGAGAGCCGACTATCGAAGGTAACACCAAGTATTTTTGAGTTATTTACTTTCAGACTCGGTTAGCCATTCAAGTAAATTCCCAGAGCTGTGGTCTAAGCCGAAGATTTTGTGGGGGAGAGGATGGATTCCTAGCAGTGAAGCCGTTAGAAATTTCGGAGGGGTAACCGTTTATAGATCAGTCGGCAGCATAAGAGATAATAGAGACTCCCTCTGGTAATTGAGAGAGCTTTAAGATACAATAATTAAACAGAAGCGGGGAAAGGACACCCGCTAATAATTCTCTGACCACAGTTTGAGTCCCTGTGTTGGAGAGAAAGCCTCAATGTATTCTAGTAGCCTGGAATGGCTGACGGTGGCGAACGCATTTGCCAGATCCAACCCTACCAGGACTGTTCTCTCACATATCTCGGGTTCATCTCTTCCGCTGGTTTTAGTGCTTTTACCATTGTCGCTGTGAATGGTTTTACTAGAATTCGTCATAGGCTTAGAAAAACATAGACTGAGAAGCAACGATGATCCGGAATACACAGTTCATCTGATCACAATTGTACCTCGACAGACGGCAGTAATAACTCACTAAAATTAATGGCGTTTTCTTTTTTACAAAAAATGATGCCTGTGCATTTGCCTCTTCTAGTATTTGTGTATAGAGGGCACTGAGAAGGCAACATTTTTCGGTAGAAAAGAAAACGCCATAAATTTAAAAAAAAAAAAAACTACATAAACACAAAATACAAACGAAAGATGTTTGGTAATTCGCTTGAACCTCGGTCCTACGGAATTGTAGCACACAGTTCTCCCGCTCGGCTCCGCCAAACTTGCTTCCTTTATTTGCTTACTGCCACAATAGAAAAAAGCGAGCCGTTTTAGCCAGTGTTGTCATTGAAAATTCCCCTGATCCGCATTAATTTTGTTTATGCAGTATTTAATCCGGATCAACTGCAGTTAATTACCTCGATAATTCCGAACTAATGAGTTGATTCAGATCAACGCAGGCGTCTGTCTTCGCTTTAAGCCAAATAATTTTTTGTCGATTTTTGTTGCCCTACAGGTATACACATCGCAAAGTCCAACGCTTTCTTTGCCTTTCCGCATCAATGGCATTTCTCTGACGGTGATGATATCAGCATTAGTCTTCCTGAGGATGGGCCACATGATGGATGGGCTCATTCGATACCTGCTGTTACCTAAGACTCTGCACTGGTTGATTATCGCCATCTCGCCCTGAGTTTACCCAGAGTATGCCAACTGGACGCAAGTATAGGATTTGAGTATACATTGTGGAGCAGTTGGAATTTCGTTCCCAGAAGCCCCACTGCAATGAGATAGGCACTCATTTTAAAGCATCTTTGCTTTACTCGAAATTTGAATTTGGTGTGAGGTCATTTGTTCTGGTTACATTTCATTCAGAATACTTGTTGCTGCTACACATTCTCGGTTTTCGACGAAGTGACGCAGATTTTGCAGCGTTGAAAGAACATTGTTTTCTTTCGCATTTTACTGTGATTTTTATTATTATTATTGCTTGTTGTACTTATTACTTATTTATGGTTGATCTCATGCGCTTGTCAATGTGTA
Organism: Rhagoletis pomonella; assembly: GCF_013731165.1. Lineage (NCBI taxonomy): Eukaryota > Metazoa > Arthropoda > Insecta > Diptera > Tephritidae > Rhagoletis > Rhagoletis pomonella. The sequence goes on from NW_023462031.1 coordinate 11,193, forward strand.
AAGTTTCACACCCGACAGACAGGCGTATAAATAAATACGAAAGCCAGCAGAGGAAAGCGCGTTCAAACTGCTTATTTCATCTGCTTTTGCTTCCATTCCATTTTCTTTTTTTCTGAGTACTTTGTTTTTCTTTGTTGCCTTGTTGCCTTGTTGCTTTGATTTGCCGCTGTCAAGGAACTAACGTCAAGTAGCTTTTGTACATTTCCTTTCACCCGCATTCGTTTGGCGGAAATCATGATTTATTGCGTTTTACACAAGGTTTTTCTTTTTCCCATAGCACACTAGCGTTAATCTGTATTTGTTTAGTTAAATCTCACAACACCTCAAATCAAATTCTTTTTATACCAGCAAATGCGGTTCTCTATTATTTACTACGAGAGCTAATTTAAATGCTAAATTCAGCAATCATTTTCAAAGAGCTCAGCAACCGCATTGTTGTCTTTTTCCCAATATTTCTTAATCTTTTTTTTTTCATTTGTTTTCTCCGTGCATTATCTTTTCGGACTTGTTTCCACAAATACTAAACTAGACTTTTGGTTTTTTCTTTTATCTTGTTTGATGATGTTAGTCCATTTTGCATTAAATGGTAGTTTTTTCTGAACTTCTTTTTCCCTCGCTCGTCCATTTTTTGTACCTATGTATATTTATTTGTTAGTATATATGTATGTACATATGTATTTATTGGTAATCTATGTAGTAGCATGACGCCTTGCTTTGACGTCCAATCTGTGGCAATTCCACAAATGATTTCGATAGACGTGTCTGGGGCACGTGTATTCAAATATAGAGACGTATGTATTTAGTTCTCAAATTACTTTTGATTAATGTGTTATGTACTTATTTACGCACGATTGCGTGCGATTATGGGTGTGTTAATTTTAATAGAGTTTTAAATATAAGCTACATTTTTTGCAGGCTACTTCATGGATAAACACATTTTAGATAATGCATTCCTTCTAAAATTTAATTCGCTTGAATTAATTCACTAGAAAACTATCGATACTATCGACACGACTATCGATGGTTTCCATCTGATCATCGAGCAACTATCGACTATCGACAGAAATCACCACTTCGTTCTCCCTTGATTTTATATATATCAAAGCATTTGTTTGGCAGATACATATCTAATAAAGCAAAGATCAAGTCACCTGTCTGGCTTCTTAAGAGTGGAATATACCGCAAAAGTGGCTTGCTTCAATGTTTGACCAGCCGTTTGACCAGCAAAATTTTTGTTTGTTTTTTTTTGCCGCTATGTTGAAGTTTGATCAAACTGCTTGTTTTGTATAGCAAAATCGCCTCATTTGCATCAAAATTATCACAGAGTGAAGACATAGAGAAAAATGGAAGAAGACCAAACTTTTCCACATTATGAACCGAAATAAAACTATAATTCTCTGCTTGGAAGAGTCATGCTTGTATGGTGCAGGTGCGAACGCAGATAGGGGTTTTGGAAGTTCAAACAAAAAAAAAAATGAAGTGAGCGAGATGAGAGGAATGAGAAAAATATGTAGCAATTCCAACAGGTCGCATTTAATTTGCTATGCTTTTTTGTAAAATATATGCATGGGTTTCGACAAGGGAAATTATTTTTTTCCGACATTTTCGAGTTTATATAAGTCCTTATCATATAATTTTTTCAAAAACTAATATTGCGAAATTTCAAAAACTTATATCTGTTTAAATCCTATAGAATTTCTTCTTCTTTAATTTGATACCCACACCTCTTCCCTAACTAAAACTCTAAAAACGCAATTTCACTGTATGTATTTGGCCCATGATTTCGCGAATAAATATATTAATTTTTTTTTATAAAATTTACTATCGAGCGGTGTTATATGTATGTATAATAAGCTAGACATTTATAAAAAAAATATTAATTATTAAATAAAAAAAAGTTAATATAGCCAACTCTGGTATATGAAAAGAGTTTCTATTATAACCATCAGTGCAAATTACAACTCCCGAAAATCCCTGGATTATTTGTAAAGAATCCTGCATTTTTGGGACCTAAGGCCTACTCTCGGCGTTGCATATTTTGCAGCGATAGGAAATGTTCTCTCCCATGTATTTTGTTGTTGTGTGTTTGAAAGTTATGCAATCCGTGCTACGTGCAACGGCTGTGCAAGATTTCGAGAATATCCCTAATATTAAAGTGACTTGAAATTTTGCTTCCAAATGGGGTGCCCTCGGACTAAAAATGGATGTTGAAGGATAACTCATACGCCATGGCATATGAACGATATACGTTTTCTCTCGCGCGGCCGTTTTCACGGAAATTACGTTTCTTACATTTTTCATATGATGTGTAATATTACTAATGTGCTGTCAAAAGAACAGCCCATCTGAGTTATGTTGACTTATATTTGCAACAGTGCAATATCAACATAAGCTGGGATTACTTTAAGACCATAAGAATTGCAGGCAACCTTGAAATCATTTTCTATATACTGTACATAAAATTCTATTAACATTTCAAGTCATCTGAGGTATGTTGAATAATCGGATTTCATTGACATCTTTAATAGATAAAAACACTTAATCAAGTGATCCAAACGTTGACGTCGATTTCCTTGTATAATCACCATCAGCGATGAGGAAAATTTTCAACTAAATGAATACGTTAACAAGCAGAACTGCTCCCACTGCAACAGACAAAAGCTTAAAAATTTTTCCTATATAGTGGCTGCAAATAATCCTGAATAATTACGTCCCAAGACATATTTTTGCTAAATTACGAAACACAAAATCTTTAATTGGCTCTACGGAAAAATATGAAATTTTGAGTTGTGTCGTTATTGCAGAAGACCATCGATATCTACATAAACGTTTCAGTGGACCTTAAAAAGAATAGAAATATCTATCGATTCTTATATGCATATGTATGTATCTATGTACAAAAGTTCTATACTTACACACATAAGCATTAAGTATTTATTATATCCGAATATATATATGTATATCTACGTATGTGTTTTTCTCAGTAAATACAACGTTAATATACAAGAATAGCCAAGAAGCTTAAAATAGATGCACTCGAATGACCTTTGAAAGATTTCAACCACAGCATTCAGAATAGAAAATTATTTTCACACAATTTTTTCTTCCATTTAAGGCTACGCGCGTCATTCATCTATAAAAGCAGTGGCAGCAAGAATGTTCCAAAGTAAAAAAAAAAACAAATAATATAAAAATAGTGAAGTAAAAATGCAATTAAAAGAGAGAGCAATAAAACTTTAGTAAGAGAAAAAACAAATTAAGAAGTTATTTAATCAACATACACACATACGTACATAAGTAAATGAATGGATCAAATAGTTGCTCCCAAACAGTAACTGAAGTACAACTGTTGTTCTTTTAAAAATTTGGTTTCGAATATTTAGTTAAATATTTGCCCGCTGTGGCTCAGGGGTTACCCTGGTCCGAGCAACATCAAAATCAATTTTTTTTCTAACAGCAGAAGAAAACGGAACATACATATGTACATATGTATGTATGTTGATTGAATATGGGTACTACATATCGCTCATTTACTTCAATAGTGTCATAACTCAATAAAGCAAAACTTGAGAAAAGCGGCTTTAAAGATTTAAATTTGCATATTGTATTTACATTTACTCCTATAGTAAAAATGAATACTTATGTACATACATATTTGGTTCTAGTAAGATACTGGTAATCGATGCAGCTATGAAATTTGTACACAACATAGAATAAGAGGCAGGGCTAAGTCCTGCATACTCAACTCAAAATTTTTCAGTTGGTTATACATATATTTATATATGTACATTAGGATGCGTCACTCTCCTTAACAAAAAGCGGTAGGGTGGTTTTTCGAACGGAAATATAAATCTTGTTATATTTGAATTCTTCCGCCAAAGTCTTTCGGAAAAAATATTAAGATTTACGTTAGCTGGAAGCACTTGAAAATACCTCCAAAATTTTACTTTTTTATACATAAAAAAAAATTAATTTTAAAAAAATTGTTTTTTTCTAAAAAAATTTCCCCAAACGATAGAAGAGCTTAAGCTTAAAAGTTTAAAAATCGTGTCAACAGAACCAAAATAATGATGTTTGTGAAGCTATTTAAAAATTGGTCTTGATCACGTAAATTTTAATATTTTTCCGAAATATTTTAGCTCAAGTCTTTAAATATAGCAAATTTTATAACTCAGGTGGAAAACCTGCAATTTTTTTTGGTTATGTACCCTAATGAACGTACATGTATTTCGAGGTTCCAAAATTTAATTTTATTTAAAATTTATTTTTAATTTATTTGTTTCATATAGAATTTTCAAGGCTTACTAATCGACAAAAAATAACCACGGCATTTGATATATCAATTTCATGTAAAATTTTACGCTGCATTCAAACGTGAAGTCAGAATGTAAAAAAGTGTATAAATAATCGCTTTTGAGTTATGGCCAAATTTTGGGTTTTTTTTTAACTCACTAACTTAAATGTAATTATCTTGAAGTATAGACGGGCAATCTGAAATTTCCTTTCATATTGAGTATCCTTCTACATTTGTATGACATTTTTTATTTATTTTTTTCTTAACTGGTTATACTCACTTAAGATATTAGTAATTCAATATAGATTAGCTGGGTGTTTTTGTATTCGATCAAGATCAAACTTGCACGCTTAAGAAAGAAATCGGATTAAAAAAATATTTTTCATTGTCAAATTTTATTGTATAGCCATACCTTAAAAAACGATTTAAATTTTTTATATTCTGACTTGATATTATGTTCAGAGTAAAATTCTAAATTACATTGATTTATCGAAACCCGTAGTTATTTTTTATTCTCTTTTTTTCTCGATTAATATACCTTTACAATTTTATATACTAAACATGTTCAATTAAAACCCAAATTTTTGAACTCCGAAATTTGTTTTAGACTTGCACATGGGTTCTTTGTCTAAGTTTAAGTATAGAGATTTCAGTAAAGTTCCATATATCCTTCCTGCAACAGACCATTTGCCCTTTGGCGAAACTCTTAAACTACCGAATTCAGGACGAGATGTGGTTGTTAAAATGTCACAATCTCAACATCTATTTAAATTTTACATAGCTTTTTCGTACTTTGTTGAAAATTCACTGTACGCCCATGCACACACGAACTCGTGCTGAAGTCGAATTTTCCGGTGCGTACCCGCGGGCTCCTGCTTAAAGCTCGGCCCATGCCCATTTCTAGTCTGATGGGGATATTTTGTGATCTTCGAAATAGCTGCTTCAACTTCTACCGCTAAGACTTCGTTTCTTTTTCCTTTTTTCTTTAAACTAATCGTGGAACAAATCTCAATAACACTGTTGTAACAAACTTGTGTATGTCACAATAATAGTAATATAAAAAGTGAAAAATTTTTTTAAAATCAAGATGCCAAAGGGAAAGAGGAAAGACGCTCTGAGCTTCAATTTCCAGCTTTCCCTTTCATAAAAAAAAAAATATATTCGGAAAGTGGAGTCCGGTGTCGTAGAAAGGAAAAATATGATTTTAAAAACGGGCCAATAGTAATGAATAAAGAATATTTGTATTTATAATATCCCTAGGATTCTTTTTGAAAAAACTGACCTCAGCCATATGCAATTTTCGGAAGTAAAAGTTCATTTTACTGTTGTTCCTTTTTAAATATGTACTATGTTTGTATTGTTATTGAATAAAGTTTAATTTTTAATTAATAAAATAGATTTATTGAATTGGTATTTTCAACGTTTTTTTACATTATGCTTTTACCATTTTCTCATTACTTTCATATTATTTTTGGTTTTCAGGTCCTGTACTTCTTTGAGCTATGATATGGTTGGTCACATTACTCATACGCCAAGTAGAGTAGAGTATTTTATTTAAAATGTTTGCCCTGTTAAAGTTAATTTTGCAAACTTAAAATGGAATGGAAAAATGATCTGATCTAGAAAACCGGTATACAGATCCGCAATTTATGGAATATTCGAGGACAATGAAAAACATAACTTAATGACTTCCAGTTGGCAGTGCCGCAATTCTGTTGCAAGAAAGTTTTTATACAAATTTTGCGACAAATTCCACATTTGCAATAATTTTGCGCCGGTTCATGAATCGCACAAATAGTTTGGTGATTTCTTTTCTTTGTTAAGTGTTTGGCCGAGCTTCTCCTTTATTACTTCTGCTAAATCTATGATCACAGTCACACGGCAAAAGTCGATTGGTTTGACATCACTTTCAGCAAAAGTTAAATTGTTAGTGTTTTAACATTCAAAGTAATAAAAGAAGAGAACATTTATAAAATTAAAACGTCTGTAAAATTTTTAAACGTTCTCTGATAAAAGTAATATATGTATGTGTATATATACATATGTATCCCATAAGCATTTGTTCAGCTAAACTTTAGCAATACGGTAACCAAGCCAACCAAAGCTCACAATGTTTAAAAGCTTACGATTTGGTGTAATGTAAATTTAGCAGTAAGCTTAAATAAGCACACGTATAGGCATTCAATTTAAAAAGGAGCTTTTCGTAGTTAACTAGAAGCAAAAAGCTTTGTATGCTACCAAAAGAGAGACAGATGCAATTTGCTTATATTGGAAAACTTAGTAGCTTTTTGGAAAGCATCACACTGTTTTAAATGCATGCACTGTTGTGTGAAATAAAAGAAGCGGCTGCACTAAATAAAAATGTTAAAGTGAAACGGACTGTACAACAAAATTATACTTTTTTCAAAGGAACAAGTTTGCGACAATGGATTCTGCTCAAAATCATGAACCTAAAATAGACCATAAATGTCAAGACCTTTATTTGCAGATAATTGCAAAATCGTTACAAAAATCCACGTTTTTGTCCTTTTTCGGTAATTTTTGGATATGTTTTGTATGAAAGCTGTACTAGGTATTTGTTGGGTCACAAAAATAATTTTATTTTCGGATTATTCACACCAAAAACTCTCCAGTACGAATTTTCGGAGCCATCGAAAATCGTAAAATTTCTCTCAAAAAACGGGTTCCGCCTAAAAAATTGAATTTGATATAAAAATTACAATCACTACTGAATTCAGCGTATGGAAATTGAATTTACTAGTCACAAAAATAACCATTATTCTTTATTGAAAAAATCATAAGATAATGGTCTAATGCGATTGGAAAAATAAAAATAAAATTTTAACGTTAAATTATGATTTTTATTATTAGAGATCATAAATGTTACGCTTCCTGCTCAAAATTCAACTTAAACGCCAGAAATAAGTTAAAACTAAAAATGTATTTATGGTTAATTTCTTACCTATTTGGAATTTGAACCAAAATATCTAACGAAAACATAGTTTAGAGGATAAATGTTTTTTGAGCAAAGCTTTTTCGTAAAATTTCACTATAGTTCACAGAGTGTGATGACTCACTACACAGTCAAGTTATTGCGGTTTTCCCCGCAAAAGCTATCTGCATAAATGTGCATAGAGGGGATTCCCAGAAAATATAAAAACTAAACAAACTTGACTTAGCTACGAGATTTGTAATTTCGTATGCTCTCTAATTGAATATACTCTAGCAAATCAAAGCGATGTCACTCTGATGTCGCATGACGAATCATCACATCACATCTCACAACACCGTCACATCAACATTATACATAGGTATACGTGTTCAAGCGCGTACTTGACCATATCGATTCTTACTTCAGAAAATAAATTAAAAATATATACTAAATACATAAACATTACGGATAGCTTATCAGCTGTGGCATCCATGTCAGCGTCAGCTCAGGTCAGTATAGTGCTTAGTAGATAGGCGGAATATAGTAAGAGTGAAATACATATACATACATCCATATATGTAAAAATTAATCAAAAAATACAATAACACTGTGTACAATGAGTTCGAAACCAAAGCTCACCGTGCAACTTTCAATTATTTGCTGCGGAGACATCATTATTACTCAGCTTTGGAGCAACAGCGTTTAGGGCTTTTGCTGACTTCCAGTGACGAGTAGCGGCGCCGACTCCAGCAGGTGTGCATTTCGGTATTGGGCCAAATTGGCAACAAAGATGACAACAAAAACTAATCGCGAGTGTGCCAGCGAAGGTGAAGGCAAATGCGAAGCCACAGCAGCAGCTGCTGAGCAACTTGAGCAGCTGAGCGACTGAGCGGCCGTGGAATTGTGGCAGTTATTAAATCGTCGTGCTGTTAGTAACAACGCAGCGCGCGCGTTGCTGTATTAAAAGAAAAATTTATATAGAAGTACTTATAAATATATTTTCTTAAAGTTTATTTTACAAAAAAAAAAGGTTTGTTAATTTACTGAATTGAAAGAACTGGTTTTTGACGCCGTAAAAAAATATTTGCTTACAATCGATCGAGTTTCGCGCGCTTGCTAGTGATTTTTTCAGTTATTAAAAGAGTACACAATTTGAGAAGTTTACATATAAACATACTTATGTACATATGTATGTGCATATATATAAGCTATGTGCATTCAAACATACAAACAACAAAGAATTTGTTTATAAGCGTTGCAGCGCGCTTTTTGAAGTGAAAGTGACGATTGTGGATTATTCAGTTTGTTTTTTCATTTTCTCATTTGAATTTTTTTTGCAACTTAAATTTTATTGTTGTTGGTGTCATGAGCTAAAATCGCATTACAAAGGCAGCAAGCAACATTTTCGCTACCTTCTCTGTGGTCTATTGACTTTGTTGTTCAATAATTTAGCAAAATTATTATTCTTAAGCCGAAGGTCAAATTATTTTTGCTGACTTCAGGCAAACTTTTTTTTCTTTTCTGGCACTTTGAATGCATACTTTTTAACATAATAAATATGTATATACACGTGATTGCATTGTGTGGATTATCTCTCAACTACTCAGGCACGTACCACATTATTTATTTGTGTACAAACAACTATTCATAAAAACTGTATGTAAAGTGTATTTACTTTGAGTTAGCACAATTGAGTTTGAATGGAAGCTATTCTTAGCAAATGTAAACAAGCAGCCAAAAGAGAAGAAAAAAAGTTAAAATTAAAATATATCAATAAACACTTGTTGTGCTTGCTGCTACCCTATAGGCGCTTATCAACGAAATTATCAATTTAAAACTTGGGTTTGTCTTAAGTTTTGTAATCACCCATATTTAATGAGTTTGTGCGTTTATGTGTAACTTTGTTTTTTTTTTTTTTTTAAATTACAATATATATCTAGTACCTATTTTTTGTTGGTAGGAGCTAAATTTATTACAAAACAAAGTTTATCGCATCCAAATCCAAAACAACAACAACATGAGCGCAGTCGATGCGGTGTTAAGCTTCAAGCGAAGTCCCGATGAGGACTTTTACGCCATACTCAACTGTGACGAAAATTCTTCGGTAAGTTGTCGATAACTACTTATCTTTATCTTTATATTAATTTTTACCTTTCTTCGTTCTTATTGGCGCTGTAACCACCTCAGCTATTCCGGCTAAGTCCAAAATAGCACGCCAGTCGTTTCTCTTTTGCGCCAACTGACGCCAATCGGAAATGCTGAGGGCCAGTTTTTCTGTGAAAGACCGTTATTTAAACTAAGTATAAACGCTCTTTTTTGGCTGGTTTAAACTAAGATCAGACAATCAAATGTCAGCCAGCCGTTAAATTTAAACTCAGTTTACTTAATCTAAGTTTAAACTGGCACTGAAAAAACTGGTCCTAAGTGAAGCCCAGTCATCCTATACCTGGTCTTTCCAAAGCTGATAAGAACTTTCTCTGTTAGCAGAATCGCGACCCGCGTTGAATACTTTCAAAGCTGGAGAGTTTATGCCCAGTCGAACGACATCACCTAGCCAGCGGAGCCGCTAGATTTTAATTCGCTGCGCTATGTCTATATCGTTGTAAAGCTCAGACAGCTTATCGTTAAATCGTCTGCGGTATTCGCCATCACCAACGCGCAGAGCCCCGTAAATCTTCGGCAGAACCTTTACCCAGAAAACTCCAATAGCCGCTTCATCAGATGTTTTCTTTGTCCATGCCTCCGCACCATACACCAGCCCGGCATGATGAGTGACTTATGGAGTGTGATTTTTGTACGACGAGAGAGAACTTTACTTCCCAATTGCCTACTCAGTCCAAAGTAGCATTTGTTGGCAAGAGTGATTCTCAGTTGGATTTCTTAACCCTTTCCTGTATCCTTGTCTTTACCTTTATCTGGATCTTCATCTTAATCTTATTCTTCATCACATTTTCATCATCATCGTCATCTTCATCTACATCTTCATCTCCATCTCCATCTCCATCTCCATCTCCACCTCCACCACCATCTCCATCTTCATCTCCATCTCCATCTCCATCTCCATCTCCATCTCCATCTCCATCT
>NW_023462032.1:0-21502 GCF_013731165.1 Rhagoletis pomonella
GGGTTCGAATACCAACAGAGACTACAAGTGAAAATTATAATAAAATTGTTGTATGCTTTGGAAATATGAAAAAACATCTGTGAAGTGCAGAACGAAAGCGTATTCAAACGAAACATCCTCAATCAGTATGCTCTAAGCCAAATACATTTTAATTTAGTTGAAATCTAATGCAGAGTTGGATAATGGACAGATGCCTAGGACATCGCCATGTTAAAGTCAACAGTTCGTTCCAAGCAAGAAAGTCAGATCTTCAACTAGTTATCTTGGGGCAAAAAACTGGTTGAACATCGATATTTAAACCAGTTTCTTTCCTTCCTAGGTGCTTGTCAGTAAGTGCGGCGCAGCATGCATAGGTACATGTATACTTACATACATATATATGTATCTACTTATAGTATGACTACAAATAACAGTGCGAAACCCATTGGAGATTGTTAGCTAATGATGGGAGCACATATGTTTGAGCGTTTAACTTAAATGAGATGAGCCATACGCTTTGTTCCCCACATTATCCCCACTATTAAATTTCAACGAAAGTGCTTTATAAAACTTTATAAACAGCACAGCTACTCAAAGCAATTTTTTGTTTGTGGGATCATATTATTTCCAACAGATACGTGCTGAGTGGACATATTGAAATAGGGTATGCAGAGGAACAAATGTATGAATATTTAAAGTGCGGATACACGTGACAATGCAGGCACTGTTTCTACACATTCTGCTATCAAAATGCAAATACTCAAAAGCAGATTTTTAGGATGCAGTATACGTTTTTAATCTCATCTAATAGGAGCATAAATAATGATTTTATGCATATGTCGACTCCTGCGCCACCTAGCAAATCCATTTTTCGTAAAAGTATTTCTAATCGCACCTGCAGCATACATTTCTAATAACTTCAAAATCGGAGCATAAATAAAGATTTTCTGAATAACGCAACTCATGCCACAGCTAGCCTACTATGTCCGTCACGGTTCTAAGGAATATACTCTCCAAATTTGGTTGAAATCCGTTGCCTTAGTTTTTAAGCCAAGATTTAACAAAGTAACGGATACATTTTTATATTAACACTAGTTTGCCCTCACCTGCATCGCTGAGTGTATGAAATTTCTGCGTGCGACGTTAAGTGTAATTTATTTTTATAAAACCAAACATATTTAAACCAAAAACATAGATTATTCTCACATTTATATTTTTTATTTTCAAACTAAAGCCTATTAAAACTCTTGCGCCTGGAACCCATATTGTGATACATACTTCAACTTCGCAATTCCCGTAATTAAAATTGAATTTGGATTTTTAAACAGGTAGCAACCCTAATACCTGTACTTAATAATAGCTTGTTAACTTATTGTATATTTTACCGGTCAAACCCGATCTTAGGACAAAATAGTTTTGCCTAGGCTGTCGGGGATAGTATGTCAGCTTCTGGTTGAATGGTAAAGCCACAAGCTATAACTCATCCTATGCCTGAAGACCCGGTTCTCAATACAGTTAATGCAATAACAGCTGCTTCCAAGCTATTGAAAATATGCATTTTGTTAGGTCCACCACCTGGTTGAGCTTTCCTTTGGCCGCTCTAGGGATTATAAGCCTTACTAAGAGAGCCTTCTACTATGAAAGGTATACATTTATTATGCATATAACTCCGGCTACGCCATCCACTGTATCTTTGCGAAATTTACAAAAAAAAACTACATGGTTCAAACCGAATTCATTAATAAACTAAAGTTTAATCCTTTGACTGCACGTGTATGTTAAAGTTTTTAGATTCGGGTGATGCGTTTGGACACAACAACCCAAAATCACTGTACTAATAACTAAACCGTACCCAAGTTTCTCGATAAGGGGCAACAAACATTATGTTTTGCTCGTTCATACGAAGCAGTGGATAAAAGTACACGTACATATATGCGAAAATCAAATTTATCTGCTTAAAAGGACACCACATAGTTCCTGCAAACACGAATCTGTTTACATCTTTTTGCTTAATTTTTATCTCGCTACCGACACATAATTTCGAAATTTCGAAGATAGATACGATTAGGATCGCAGCATACCATTTTTACGGTTCGTAGCAAAATCCGAATACGAAAGTGTTGCAGAATAGAGGTGTAAATTACGTTAGTGAAATTTAATGAGAAAATATAATAATAAATAGATATGTTTTGTGATTTTACCTGAAATATATGTTTTAATAATTTAGTTGCACTAAGTTGCATGGTTTCAGTTTTTGGATACCTTAGCACTAAATTGCTCTGACAACTGTCATATATTGTTCTTCCCTGCACTGTTCTACGCTTTTAATGCACTCATCCAACAGACACAATATAACATTCTAGGATCAATAAAAACGTCCGAAACTGTAAGAATACATTAATTATACGCCATTTAATAGTCCCTTAGCAGTAAATGAGATTATTAAAAAAATAAATTACAAATGTGCGGCGCATGGCCCACTTACTACATACATACTTATATGTATCCCGGCAAGCAGTTCATCAATTTCTACTAAACTCGGTACAGTCACTTATTGCCTTCTGTATATAAAAGCGATATAAAGGTAAATTTCAGAAATACCGAAAACTCCGGCATTTCAATAACTAAGGACACTAATTTATTCCAGGTTAATATTACAACAATCTCTTAACAATAAATAAAAGTTTTAAAGATTTTGGGGGAAATGGACGTGGCACCTTATCGATATTTCCCACTGGGAAAATAGGTAAGCACCTTGCGAGGTAAGCCATGTTTTCTTTCAGTTTTTAGTACCAAAATTGTCATCATGGCCAATGTCATCTACTAGTAAAGCACAAAATGAACACCTCCAACGACACATTACGTTGTCAGTTGCAAAGTAACGTGCAGCCGAAGTTATCTCCAAGCGCCGAACTACTCCGAGCGACTTCTCTGCATTACACGTAACTTACTTTGTAAAGCGGCTCAGAAGTATGTCTGATACCAAATGTACATTCTAAATTCCTACTTACATAAGGCGGCCATGCCTTTGTAAAAGTAAGGGACGTTCGGCAGGGAAATGGTAATGACTGCCAGGTGAAGAGTAAGTTGCTAGTAAGGTATTATTACGTGCTCCTAATTCCCACTGGGTTAAATATTTGCAATCAGGCAAAACACCCCTACTTATTATGTAAGGGTAGTTTACAGAAAGGTGAAAAAACGATATTTAATACGTGCGGCAGGTATATAAAGTTCGGTTTCGCGCGAAGTTATATAATTTTTTTTTTATAGTAGCCTTCATACACAACAGCAAAGAGAATAAAGTTTCTATGCACCTATGACTCAAAATGTAAAATTTTTGCAGGAATGTAATGTGGGGAAATTGGTATTTATCTTCCACCAGGATCTAGATAGTTGAAATAAGATTCATATAAACAGGCGTAACTACACAAATTCTCGCCTGCAACCCATATTGTTAACACTTGGGTAATGTATTTCAAGAAAAAGGCAAGATGAAACACAAACCATGTACATTTTTTAAGTGTCATTGAATCCGTTGTCTTCGACGAATATTTCTCTATTGTGAGACATTACTTTTATTGGTTTTATTATCATCACTTTTATTTTGCAGCCATTGTGCAACATCAACAAGTACTCTTCTGAAGCAAACAAAAGCTTTGTTAAACAGTCTTTTTTGTTTAATTCAATCATATATGTACTTACATATGTATATATGTTTTCATGAACACGGGTGTTTGCCGGTACACCAAAAACTAAACATCAATATTGATGCATCGACCTGTGTCGTGCACCTGTATTCAGGGCTTGGCATCGGAAATGCATGTTGCAGCAAAAATTGTGTCACCCCACATTTGGCTCACAACTGACTCGTTGTGCCACGTAAAGTGGTGTTTGCGCAAACATCTAAATGAATTGTAAAACACCCAAGTAATTATATGCAACGAAATTTAATTTTTTAACCGGAATACATATGTACAATGAACATACACTTCTGTGCAAATACATAGTAGCAGTGCGACATTTTACCAGTATTGACTATTCTTCTTCTCATTGATTAATGCTTATTAATTTTTATATAAAAGTTTAGCTCTTGATTTATCAAATACCATAAATATCCACTTTTCAAACTTTGTACAAAGATAATAAAAAGTCTGCGAATGTTCACAACCTTTTTAGTCAGAATCTTTAGAAACAATTTGGATATGCAGTTTTGTATCCGATTAAATTTTAATATAATAAAGTGCAAGTTTCAAGCCCTAAAATCCCGTTGATTTTTTATAACTCCAAGGTAGGTTGTATTGAAAATGGGCGAAATCGGACTGTAACCACGCCCACTTCCCATATAACGGTAATTTTCAGAAATACGAAATCTGCGATATTTTAGTAACTACTGAAGATAATTCACTCAAAATTGTTATTTACAATAATTTTCAGGCCAAAAATAAGATAATTTTTTTATATTTTTGGAAAATGGGCGTAGCCACGCCCACTCATGGTTACTTGTGTATATCTTGGCAACCGCTGCACCAATTTCTTCCAAATTTGGCACAGTTGTTGGCCTTGGTACAGCATACTAAATGGCCGAAAACTTATAAAGTCGGACAACAACCACGCCCACATCCCATATAACGGTGATTTAGAGAAATCTAAAATCTTCTTCAGTAAATATTAAAGCTAATTTATTCAAAATTGATGCTTGCAACAATTCTTTACCAAGAAATAAGTTTATTGTAAAATTTTGGAAAATGGGCGTGGCACCGCCCTCTTATGATCACATATATGTATATCGGTAACCGTTCTACCAATCTGTACCAAACTCGGTATTTTTATTGTGCTTACCACATAAAAGCAAAACGTTAAAAATTATTGAAATCGGACTAAAATTACGGCCGCTTTTCATATAACGGTAAATTTCAGAAATGCTTGAAACTGCAATATTTCGAAATTTAAGGAGGCTAATTTACTCAAAATTGATACACCCCTACTTACCATGTAGCGGTTATTTTTAATAAAATTCATTTAAAATATAATTCAATCTATAACAGAAACCACAATAACAAAAGTTGCAAAGCTTGCACAAATTGCAAAAAAATTAATCAAACTTAAAAAAATCGTCATCAAAATTTCAAAATTTTTAATTAGAATATATAAAAAAAATTTAAATTCGAAAAAATCAACGGTAATGTTTAGCGACTTGAAACTTGCACTTTATTATACTAAAATTGAATGGGCTACAAAACTGCATACTCGAAAATTTTCTACATAGTCTAATTAAAAATTTTGAAATTTGATTAATTTGTTTGCAATTTGTGCAAGCTTTGCAACTTTTGTTATTGTGGTTTCTGATATAGCTTGAATTATATTTTAAATGAAAATGATTAAAAATAAATAAATAAACATAATTTGTAAGCAATATCGTTTTGAATTTCGTTGCTAATTAGTTGCATGCATCTGTATGTATACATAAATGCTCAGAATGAATAGAGCAGTCGATTAAGCCATGTCTGTCTGTCCGTCCGCCTGTCCATCTGTCCTCCCGTCCGTGTACACGATAACTCGAGCAAAAACTGTAACCACGCCCACTTCCCATATAACGGTAATTTTCAGAAATACGAAAACTGCGATGTTTTAGTAACTACTGAAGATAATTCACTCAAAATTGATATTTACAATAATTTTCAGACGAAAAAAAAGAATGTTATAAATTTTTGGAAAATGGGCGTAGCCACGCCCACTTATGGTTACATGTGTATATCTTGGTAACCGCTGCACCAATTTCTTCCAAACTTGGCACTTTGTTGGCCTTGGTACAGCATACTAAATGGCCGAAAATTTAAAAAATCGGACAATAACCACGCGCACATCCCATATAACGGTAATTTAGAGAAATACAAAATCTTCGATAAATCAGTAAATATTAAAGCTACTTTATTCAGAATTGATGCTTGCAACAACTCTTTACCAAGAAATACGTTTAAGGTAAAATTTTGGAAAATGGGCGTGGCACCGCCCACTTATGATCACATACATGTAACTCTGTAACCGTTCTACCAATTTGTACCAAATTCGGTATTTTTATGGTGCTTGCCATATAAAAGCAAAACGTTGAAATTTATTGAAATCGGACTAAAATTACGGCCGCTTTTCGTATAACGGTAAATTTCAGAAATGCTTGAAACTTCAAAATTTCGAAATTTAAGGACTCTAATTTACTCAAAATTGATACACCCCTACTTACCATGTAGCGGTAGGTTTCGGAAAGGTGAAAAAACATATATTTAATACTTGCGCCGGGTATTTAATGTTCGGCTCCGCCCGAACTTAGACTTTCTTACTTGTTTTTGTACAAAGTTTGACCCAAAACCTGAGATCTACCACATTTTTTTAAATCTACCACTTTTTTTCCAGATTCTACCACCCAATTTCTTATTCAAGTCCGATCACTGGTGCTATTCACAAAATTTGCGATACCAGCTCCTTTGCCTAACGAATTAAACATGGCCATGTCAAAGAACGTGGATAACAAGAAGGGACCACTCGTTATAATTGTAGCGAAAGTGCGCAACAGGGGCGTGCCTTTTCTTTTGCCATGGTTCGTTTTTTGATTGGATGAAAATAGAAGGCATGCCCCTGTTGGGCATTTTCGCCACAATTATAACGAGTTGTCCTTTCTTGTTATCTACGTTCTTTGGCGATGTCATTGGAGCCTACCAAGCGAGTGTCATGGTCTTTCGCTGGCGATTATCTGCTGCAAAACTGGCGATTACCAATCGCTAGCGAACTGCCTAACAACCGGTAATGCATCGAATAGTTCGAACTGAAGGGTAGTGCATTTGTGCATACATACATACATATGTACATATACATACATTAGACTGTATCACTCCCCATACAAAAAAATAATCGGTACTGTTTTTCCATTAGAATTATAAAATCTAATATATTTTAAGACGTCCACTAAAATATTTCGGAAAAATATTAAGATTTAAGCGGGCTGGACCGCTTTGAAAATACCTCCAAAAATGGAGTTGTTTATGAGTAAAAATAGTTTCTCAAAAATGTTTTTTGAAAAAATTCCCTTAAATGACAAACCGGTTTAAGCTTAAAAAATTTATATAAAAATATTAAAAAAAAAAATACAAATAAAAAATTCACGGAATCGTAATAATGAGATATTTTATGCTGTTTTTTAACTTTTTTCAAAGATTGGTATAAGAAAAACGTGAATAACTGAATCTAAACTCTTTCGATTTAGACTTTTGAGGTATCATTGGAAAGGTATTTTCTCACCCTTTTTACTTCTTTGCTAATAAACTCATTCAAGGGATGAAAGAGAAAGGTAGGATGAACGAACATCATTCAAAGTTGAATTAAGATGTGTTGGTATTTGAAAAAAAATAAAAAATGGGACACGAATGACTTTTTTTTGCACATAAATAAAAATAGTGGGAAAGAACCTTTCTACCGAGATCCCATAAGTCTAAATCAGAATATTTTTGGCCCAGTTATTTAAGTTTTTCGTAAATCAATCTTTGAAAAAAGGAAAAAACAGCATCAAAAATCTCATTACGATTCCGTTGAAAAGATGTTTAAATATTTTTATGCAGCTTTTTTAAGCCTAATCTGTTTTGTCATCTGAGGGGACTTTTTTCAAAAAGTTCTTTAAGAAACTATTTTTATTCATAAAAAACTCCATTTTTGGAGGTATTTTCAATCAGTCCAGCTCGCTAAAATCTTAATGTTTTTCCGAAATATTTTGGTGGACGTCTTAAAATATAATAAATTTTGTAATCCCGGCGGAAAAACCGCAACTTATTTTGGTGATTCAGTGTAATATACATACATTTTTCGCTCAATTTGATGCTTCACAGCTAAGTGGTAGTAAAATTGCTGTTGCTTCTCTGTTGCTGCTCTCTCGTTGTGTTTTCATAAATAGCTTTTGAACTGCCTGGTTGCTTTCGAAGTTTTACAGCAAAACGACAGTCAAAGCATTTGATTTTTCCTGAATTGTTGTTGCTTTGGTTTCGATATCATTTATGCCGAAGTCAAAGCACAGCAAAAGCAAACTAAATGAAAAAATGACAGCATTTTCAAACCGTGATTTTTACAATATTTGGTTCAGAAGGGATGGAGAGAATATTGATTGGGTCTGCGTCTTCGACAGTTGCCGTACGTATAGCGGAGATAGATGGATAATGTAGTAGGATGTGACGAGTGATTAAGCGGTTGGCGTTGCAGAAGTTGCATATGGGCTGCGGACTCCTTGTCAAATGGAGTTGGTGCGTTAAAAGGGTATGGCCGAGCCTTAAGGCCCATCCACATAGAACTTTGGCGTTGCGTTGGTGTTGGCGTCGCTTCAACAGCTGACTATGAATACATGAATTCAAATGCAGCCGTCCACATAGCCAAAATTCGACAACGCTCACGCCAACACAAAGCAAAAAGATGGCCAACTCTCACCTATGTGGACCGGCCTTTAAAGGTAAAAAACATAGGTTCATCCAAGTAGTAGTCGCGGTTGACAGTCTTATAACGGTACCGTTTACATCTTTGTATTCATGTTGGTAGAGATTCCAGATGGTGCCCAGGTGAGACTTTAAAGCGCTAGAGTAGATGTTCTTAATTGATGTTATACCAAACGGATTTTAAAAGTCTAGGCAGGATTTTAAAATTAGATTTGCGGCATTGTTAGCATGTTGATTTCCGAGTATACCAAAATGCCCAGGTACGCACATCAGTTTCGTGTTTGGTGCTGATTAAATTAGAATTGTAAGTAGTGTTGGGAAGTATCGAGTACTTTGGAGGATCGAGTTCGTTGGTATCGATACTTTTAAGGATCGGGTATTTTTCAGAGTACTGAGTACTTTCTTCAAATATACATTGTTGGTAAAATTTCAATACTTAGTGAAGAAATCTCACAGCAGTATTTTATTCAAATTAATATATGAATCCCAATTACGGCAAATGAATGGCTAGCTGTACTGTACTGCACTGTACTTAATTTGAAAATGGTTTCATTTAAACTGAAAATGTTATATGTTAGCGCAAACGCAGTAGTGTGTATCAGCGCAATG
Source organism: Rhagoletis pomonella (assembly GCF_013731165.1). Taxonomy (NCBI): domain Eukaryota; kingdom Metazoa; phylum Arthropoda; class Insecta; order Diptera; family Tephritidae; genus Rhagoletis; species Rhagoletis pomonella. The sequence goes on from NW_023462032.1 coordinate 9,054, forward strand.
CGTTAGCGCAAATTGCATTATAACGCATACCTGATACCATCTGTTTTTTCCTTTAATTGTTAGCACGACTGCCACCACTTTGTAATGCTACACTGAGGGAAAAAAATATTCAAATCAAATAGAAACGTAATTGATCTTACTATAAATCTCAACGAAAGTACTGTGTATTGGTAAATATTCAATTCAATTACGCGCATATTAAAATGACCGCGTTCATACTGAAAAAGCATCTGCGAAGTGAATAAACAAGACAAAAACTAAAAAAACTGCATGTTGCCTGCAGTGGAATTCGAACCCGACCATCTCCGGATATCAACAACTTGTGGCAAGCATCTTTGCGCACTCAGCTACACCCAGGCATATAAATTTGCTTTCAAATGTTGAATATCCATCAACACCACAGCACGCGATTTGTACCATGTATGTATGCGTGTGTTGTCGCCGCTCTCAGAGCGGCGCTCTGCATGCTTGAGGTGCGTATATACACTTACATATTTATACTCAGATGTGAACAGTCAAATACGTGCGTAATAAATTTTGTATGAAAATATTATTTTTAAATACGAACATTCTTAAACTACAATCAAATATAAAGTATTCATTTTTACTATGCATTTTTTCCCTCAGTGTATAATGCCATTTTTTAAACTTGACTAACATTTACAATTACGACATAATAAATGACGGAGTGGCATCATAACAAATAAAGCAAAAAAACAGATGGCATCAGATCCGGAATAATCTTTATACATACATACGTATATTATGATACATTCATATATTGGCATATACATAGGTACTACATAAGTTGAAGAACAATGTTTCGCTCTCAACGCATTATTGCACTATCAACGCATTGTTGCGCTGTCAACGCATTAATGCGCTACTGAGTTAGCAAGTCTGTGTATCAGCGCCAGCGTTGCCGTTTTGCTTAAATTTAAGCAAAATTGATTAAGTTTTTCCTGCCTGTTAAAATGTTACAACTTTTCTTCGTTTTGCTAAATTTTTTTATTTAAATAGTCAAAAAGGATCATTTTCAAAAATTCATAGTCAGAAGAGTTACTATATCAATAAATATTTCAAATTTAGTTTAGGAAGACTGTCATTCAGATCCCTCTACGCAATTCCCAATCTGCGGACGATTGTAATTCTGCCATGAAATCGCTTCTCATAAAAAACCGTTCGGAGGCGACCTAGAACTTTAGGTCCCTTCATTTGCGTGACAAGATCAACACGCACATTATGGATAACATGATACCAAACTCGTTTTTTGCAAGCATTCAAAAAACTAGCGAAAGGGCAGATAAATATTAAAGGAGTATGTGTTGCAAGCCTGGAAGAATGTGTAATAGTTTTCCAAATTAGCAACTGTTAGGCGCGATTTTCAGATGGCCTACTTAAGTAGAGATTGTTGATTAGCTTCCACTATTCATTTTCAGGTCATGCATTTAATCTGCACTTAAATGGCCAATATTGGCTATTTAAATATGAGATATGCAGCCCTGTTTTTATACCAAACAACCAAGATTGATTGGTAGGTTGTTTAATCAACTCCACCAAAAAACAATCAGCTGTTCAGCAGAAAATGTAAACAAACAAGCAAATGCAACAACAATTTCAAGGAACAAGCGGCAGTGCTGCCAACTGCTTGGCATATTTAAACAAAGTTGATCTGAAACCCAACGAAAGCTAAATGAAAGCTAAACAACAATCCACAATTAGACTTAAGTGCCGTTTAAATATTCATTTGAAATGGGCCCTTAGACTATAAAATCCTTACTTTTGACGACAAAGCTCAGCCTTAGAGAGCCTTTACTTACTTACTTGCTTACTTTTTAATTCAATAACCAATTTATCGAGCTCAGGAAGAAACAAACAGTAACTCCAAGCATTTTCGTTTTATTAAGACCCGTTAAATAAGTTACTTAATTTTAACGGGATTTGTTAAACTTTTTGAAAGATTTTGTTAACTTTTTTTCCGGCGCGGCAACACTGATCAGCGCACATAACTCACGGGAGTATCAGCGCAGTAACGCAACGCTGCGTTCCGTTACACAACACTAGTTCAGAGCACTTAGTCCAAGTTTGAACTATTTTTTAATATGATAAGAATTACTTTGCTCAATTAGGTTCATTTAAAAAATTTAGTGTCAGGAGCGTTACTAGTTTGTGCTAAGTATAAGTTTCATTAAGTAATTAAGCGGGTGGCGCTTCAGGCAGATTTATCGCATCTAGCTCCAGTTTTTTCTTTTCACTGAATTTTCTTTGTAAACTTAATTCAGATATTGTCGGATCTGATGATAGCAAATAATAGTTTAGAAGATCGAAATATCTCTAAATTGTAAATTTTAAAGTTGTAACTCTCCGTTTGACAAACGTGTCTAGCTAGGCCTATTTTGATTAAAAATAAAACGAGCACAACAGTTTTAAGCTTAAATAAATACTATCCTGCCCACCTTTAGTTCATACACTTTGAAATATTTTTACTTCAAGATTGTATGAACTAAAATTGTGAAGTTCGTACACTAAAGGCGGGAGTATAGTAAGCTAAATCTGTAAAATATGTGTATCTCTCTTTGGCATCCATATTGCAACAAGTGAACTACCTTTTAGGTAATTGTAAAAATTATCATACAAAACCCTTTCATTTAGTTGAAAAATGCCATATTTTCCAAATACAAGCTTTCGTAGAAGTTATATCAACATAATTTTGAAGGGTAACCATAATCAGTTGCACATAGTCTTGCATGTACATTTTTCGGTGGATTCGCAAATTTTATTGGGGTAAATGTGCATAATACAAAATTAGGGACGAGTAGGTTTGTTGTTTTATCATGATGCAATAGTGCTAGAGCTACAAAACAGCGATATTTTATATTCTTTTCTTTCATTTTTTCTTTTAAACGTGATGTGACTTAAAATAAATAATTTTTAATTCCCCATTTCGCTTTTAAACGTAATCTATAAAAACCAATAAAACTAATTATTTTCTATTATTTCGAAAATTTTTCATGAATAATTTTCTTACTTTGGTAACGTTGTACGCCATAAGTAGCCATCTTTTCAGGATAATTTTCTTGTTTTGTAATTTATTACATAAAATAACGTTATTACTTTTACAAAGCTCAAAATCGTCATTATGGCATCTTTACAGCAAATACTTAATTTCGTGGCTGTTCAGGTATTTAATTAATTGACAGTGTGGCGCTGGTGACCCCTCACGAATGTAAAGGGATACCATTTTCGTGCCACTTTTATTCACAGCGGTACGCGTAAAAAATATAGCTTCTTTAGTGTAAGGACAGGCATATGAAGAATTATTAAAAAGAAAATAAATGTGTTGAATATGGAAAAATGTATTGCAAATAGTTTGAATTACAAGAAAGAGAATAACAATTAATTGTTTATTTTCGAAGTTATGTGCGGGTATTGCCTTTCCACTAATGGAGGAACCACATTCTATGCAAACACAAATGTTTTGAAAGCTATCTAATAACAACTATACGAAATGCGGACACACCGGGATACCTGACAGCCACGGTTGCCATTTCCAATTTATTTTTCGGACCAAAAAATGAACCAAATGGTAAAAAATTGAGCAATTTATATGGAGCAAAAAATATGTCAATTCAGTTTTTATAACGATTTTTGTTTTATATTGCATCCAAAGTGCGTTTCAATTGTACGTTATTAACATTATATTATTTAAAGTTTTAAATTATTATTTGTTTCTTAATGCTAAATCAAAAAATTTGCGCTCAGCTGCTGCGGAACTGTGAGGCGGACTAAAAATGTTATGAACTAAATCACACAATTATCCAAAGGCCGTTTCACCCAATCCATTTTTAATCAAACTTACTTGATTCTATATTGGTACAGTTTTTGAAGTTACCTTCACACAGCCTCAATTTGCGAAACTGAAATTCAATTATGTCTTCATTATTTACCAATGCAGTAAATTGGTCGAGTAGCGGCAAAATTGATACATCAGTATCAGAAAGAACTTTATGTGGTGTTATAATTTCAAGATGTTTAATATCTTTTCAATTGAAATCGAATTGAAATATGAATATATTCATGTGCTAAATGCTATGATTAAAGTTTTGCTACCTTTCTATATTTTTGCCAGCCCTTTTTAATATTGGTCACCAAGTAATTGAAATTAGTATGAAACCTCGGTATTTTTTGAAGCGTGCTTTGACAGATGATTAGCCATGCCATATTTGAAGATCAGTGGCAGAGCGAGTTCACACTTTTAGCAGGTGTTGCCAATCGGCCCTATGCTGAATATCGTCATCGTCATCGTCATCGTCGACGATCGTCAGCGCATCAGTAACATGGTCATTTTTACTGACGATGACGATATTCAACATAGGGCGGAATATTCATCAATTAAATAGCAAACATTGAAAACGCGAAAGTATTGCATGAAGTGAAAGGGTTGTTATAACCTAACCAAAGCCTTGTGAAATGGACCATTTTAAAAAGAATTGGACCACTTGGCATTATTTACAGAAATACGAAAACTGCTATAAATTAGTAACAACTTAACCAAATTCGCTCAAAAGAGATATATGCAATGCATTCTTAGCAGAACATGATACTAAGAGACACCACCCACTTACGCCTACATGTGGGCGATTCCAGCCAAAAGTCTACCGCGAAAAAAAAATTAAAAGTCCAATATCTAACTTATTTATAGGTTGATTTCGCTGCTTTTTATAATATATCCTGTATGAAAGCAGAACATTTTGCCAAACATGGCCTCGTTAGGTAGCGCCAGGGTCGAGATATTTTGATAAGCCGTATTTATGCTCTGATTTGTTTCCCAAAATGGAACCACTGGTGTCGATGATGTCAAAATAAATAGTATATTCGACATGCATGGTTTCTTCCTGTTAAAAATTCTATCAAGAACACTAATAACAAAACTTTCAATGGAAATTTTAGTAAAGTAAGGTCACGTCAGATAGTTAAACTGATTAAACAAAAAGCAGAAAAGATTTTTACATTTAAAATCTTGGAAATTTAACCTTAAGTTTTTAAAATATTACTACAAAAAATTTTATACAAATAGTCTTGCCCGATTACCAAAAAAAAAATTTTCTCTTTTTCATTTTTTTTTTTTACATTTTGTCATACTAGTGTCACGTAACGCCAGAGTTGAAATACCCATACGGGTATCTCGGTTTATCAATTTCTACCAAAATCGAAACAGTCATTAATCTTGGCGCAAAAGGTTTTTGAGATCGGTCTAAAATTTCATCTCATATAACAGTATATTTCAGAAATACGAAAACTACGACATTTCAATAACTAAAGACGTCGGCCGCTGTGGTGTAGTGGTAAGAAGTGTGCGCTTCCACTCCGCAGCACCTGGGTTCAAACCCTGGTCAAAGCAACATCACAAAAAATATAGAAAAAAAGGTTTTTTCTTAACAGCGGTCGTCCCTCGGCAGGCAATGGCAAACCTCCGAGTGTATTTCCGCCACGAAAAACAGCTTCTCATAAAAATACAATCGCCGTTCGGAGTCGGCGTAAAACTGTAGGTCCCTCCGCTTTGTGTGACCTCTCTGAAGTTGGCAGGATAACTTTTTCTCAAATCAAAAATTCCTATCGGATAATTTGCCGTTAATTATCCGAAAATTATCCGCGAAAAGAATAATATTGCCGCGGACATATTTTAAAAAATATCGAGTGCCCTGCTAACTTCCGTGGCACTTCCGCGATATTTTTTAAAATGTGTCAGCGGCAAGATAATTATTTTTACGGATAAACAACGGATAATTTACGGCAAATTATCAAATAGTTAGTTTGGGTTTAGCTGGTTTCCTTAATTGGTTTTCAGAAGGTCCACGGAAGTTAGCAGGGCACGCGATATTTTTTAAAATATGTCCGCAGCAAAATTATTCATTTTACGGATAATTTACGGATAATTAACGTCAAATTATCGGATAGTAATTTTTGCTTTGAGAAAAAGTTGTCCTGCCAACTTCAGAGAGGTTTTGTGTGACAACATCAAGGCGCACGCCACAAGTCGGAGGAGAAGCTCGGCCAAACACTAACATATGTGTAAGCGCCAATCTATTATTATTATTAAAGACGCCAATTTATTCCGACTTAAAACGATACCTTAAAAGAAAAAAGATTTTTGTAAAATGGGTGTGGCACCATCCACTTATGACTACTTAAGTGTATATCCATAACCATCATATGTATATCCATAAAATCAATTTCTACCAAACTTGACTGAAGTAAATGGGCAATATGTTGTGAGTCACGTTTCGGATATACACCTTAGTGGGAGAATGGAAAAAACGACCGAAAACGGAATTGGAAAACGGATGAAACATCAAGTTTTTATAGGAAATTGTTTCCATTTTCGGATACGTTTCCGGATATTTTGCTGGCTGGGTAAATGGTAGAAACAAATTCTTTAATATCCAAAATTTATAATTTTTACTTGAAATTTCAATTTGTAAACGCTCGTCAATATCATTTCGTCACCTGAGTGGAAGATCGACCTTTATCGACTGCCAGTTCGAAAACGCCCTATCTGAGAAAAGTTTTCAAGGAAGCCCTACTTCAGAATTTGATTGAGAACGCCCTATTTCAGAATTTTATTGAAAAGCACCCAATCTCAGAATTTGGTTGAAAACGCCCTAACTCATAATTGGGTTCAAAAACAATTAAACCACAAAATTGTATTTAGCTGGAGATCCCGCGATGAAATGCAAAATACCACGCGCCCTTTTATGGTGCGAAAACCCCAATTTATTGGTGCTAAAAATAGGAAATAAAAAATGAATTATGTTTTTATATTTTTGAAGCGACAATTAAAGTATCTACTCACGAATATGGTTTATGTCATAACAATTAAACTTCTTTACAGCCAAAAGCAGAGTTATTTTACTGAAGAATGTTAATTATCTATAAAGGTTTTCACTATCACGAAATATTAAGTTGTAGTGCAATTTTTTCACTGTCACTAAGGGTTTAGTGATAGAGCAATTTATTTTTCACTATCACTAAATGTGCAGTGATAGTGCATTTTGTTTTCACTATCACTAAATTTTTATTGATAATGAATTCTGCATTTGAACTACCACTCAATACACAGTGGTAGTGACAAATGTATTGCATTCATTTTTTAGAGTATTATGCCCAACCCTGGTTGTGACTACAGCTTCTTCTGAATGTGAATCAAATCGGATTGCAAGCACGATTTTAAGAATAACATATCTGTACTAGAGATGGGCACGGGCCTAAATTTTCAGGCCCGGCCCGGCACGAGTGCAAAATCAACTTTCAACAAGTAAGAAAGTCTAAGTTCGGGCGGAGCCGAACATTAAGTACCCGGCGCAAGTATTAAATATATGTTTATTCACCTTTCCGAAACCTTCCGCTAGATGGTAAGCCGGGGTGTATCAATTTTGAGTAAATTAGCGTCCTTCAATTTCGAAATATTGAAGTTTCAAGCATCTCTGAAATTTACCGTTATATGAGAAGCGGCCGTTATTTTAGTCCGATTTCAATCATTTTCAACGTTTTGCTTATATGTGGCAAGCACAATAACCACACCGAGTTTGGTACAAATTAGTAGAACGGTTACCGATATACATATATGTGATCATAAGTGGGCGGTGCCATGCCCATTTTCCAAAACTTTACCATAAACGTATTTCTTGGTAAAGAATTGTTGCAAGCATCAATTTTGAATAAATTAGCTTCAATATTTACTGATTTATCGAAGATTTTGTATTTCTCTAAATTACCGTTATATGGGATGTGGGCGTGGTTATTGTCCGATTTTAAAAAGTTTCGGCGATATTTTATGCTGTACCAAGGCCAACAACTGTGCCAAGTTTGGACGAAATTGGTGCAGCGGTTACTAAGATATACACAAGTAACCATAAGTGGGCGTGGCTACGCCCATTTTCCAAAAATTTATAATATTCTTATTTTTCGTCTAAAAATTATTGTAAATATCAATTTTGAGTGAATAATCTCCAGTAGTTACTAAAATATCGCAGTTTTCGTATTTCTGAAATTTACCGTTATATGGGAAGTAGGCGTGGTTATTGAGCGATTTTAAAAATTTTCGGCCATTTGGTATGTTGTCCGAAGGCCAACAACTGTGCCAAGTTTGGAAGAAATTGGTGCAGCGGTTACCAAGATATACATAAGTAACCATAAGTGGGCGTGGCTCCGCCCATTTTCCAAAAATTTATAATATTCTTATATTTCGTCTAAAACCTATTATAAATATCAATTTTGGGTGAATAATCTCCAGTAGTTACTAAAATATCGCAGTTTTCGTATTTCTGGAAATTACCGTTATATGGGAAGTGGGCGTGGTTAAAGTCCGATTTCGCCCATTTTCAATACCAACCTACCTTGGATTAAGGGAAACCTACATACCAAATTTCGTTGAGATATCTCAATTTTTGCTCGAGTTATCGTGCACACGGACGGACGGACAGACAGACATGGCTTAATCGATTTCTTTTTTCATCCTGATCATTTATGTATACATTTGTCTATATCTATCTCGATTCGTTTTGGCTGTTACAAACAACCGTTATGTGAACAAAATTAATATACCCTTGTACACAAGTGCGCTCGGGTATAAAAACACGCACAAGCCCGCACGTTAAGAAGTTTAGTGGCGCCTGGCCCGGCCCGGCCCGGCACGACGGGACACGCCCCAGCCCGGAAATAATGAGCCAACTTTTATTGTAGATTTTTATAATATATTTTCTGGGAAGTAGAAAAAGTGGAAGGTATTTTATGTACAGATATGTCTGTAAACAAAACTACTAAGTATCATATATTTTCTATCGGTTTCCAAATATTTCTCTTTTTGCTTTTCTCTTATCAAAAGTTTTAAATATGTACTATTTTTTTTTTGTATAAAAACAAAAGCTCATCTAAATTTTTAGTATTAACAACGGGCTTTTTCGTGCCTTTTCGTGCTTTTATGAAATTTTACTGAACGCCCAGGCCCGCACGAGTTCGTGCTGACAGCAAATATTCCGATGTAAGCGACATTTTTCTGAACATTTTCTTTTTGATGCAGACGTGTTCCTATCTGGGGAATCTAGATGCGTTTCTGCATCAAAAATAATATTTTGAAAAAAAAGTCGCTTACATTTTTTAGGCGGTTAGGGCTCAAAATATAAGTATAGTGCTATCATAACCATATGTACGTAGCAAGGTGTAGTCGTTTTAGTGTTTTTTTTTTCAAAATCGTCGTACACATGCAAAACCAGGCTCATATGAAACAGAAAGCCTTTTACTACAAGTAATTTTTAAGCAAAAAACAAAACCGACTTCAATTCCCATAAAAAATTTGAGGTAACACCTTTCCTTTATAGAATTATGGAAATCGGTTAACGTAGTCCAAAGTTATGCGGTAACATACATAAAAAATAATTATAATAAAATATTCCGACGAAGTCATAACTTTCTCCTTTTTTTGAAGTCGGTTAATAATAGAGGTATTTTTTAATTAATTTATTTGCTGTTAAAATTTCTTAAATCAGTTTGCAGTTCTCAAGAAAAAAATGCTCGCATTTTTATTTCTTCAAAAAAAAAATACAGCAAAAGCAAAGTGCTTTTTCAAACAATAGAAATAATGGAAGATTTTTCTTGTGATTTTGCTTGAGAATTGGATTCTAAGCTATAAAGATTAAAGCTTAGAATCCGGCTCTCAAGAAAAATCACAAGAAGTATTTTTCCTTATTTTCTATTGCATGAAAAAGTGTTTTGATTTTGGTGTAAATTTGATTTAAGATTTAAGACATTTTAATAGAAAAAAATTTCTTTGAATTTCTTGTGCGTCATTTTATATAAATTTTTCGTTTTTCTTGAGAGCTGGAAACAGCCCTTAATATGGAAAGACCTCAAACAAATTCCTCAAATTGAATTATCATTTGCAAATAAAGCAAGACTTCAATAAAGGAGACTTCAAAATATAATACTCAATTGTTTGTTTAACAATTTTTAATATTTTTGGGGTTTTTGTGGACGTATAAAAAAGCTCGTATTAAAAAATAACTGTGAGAACAAATTGGTATCAGGTAAAAGCTGTATAAATAAAGTTATGCTTCGTTTAATATGCAATGCACTTTTCGGATAATTTTCGGCAACGGGTTCCAACTTTCGATATCCCTAACACTCAATCGCAAAAAAATGCTAAATGAATTTTAGGAATTTTTACCGACTTTTGCGATTCTGGCCCCTATTGCGAGTGTCGACGGGCAGTAGAATAGAAATTTGTCGATCGAGTCGATCATGTTTAATTTTGCTATTGTGTAACTTGATCGATAAAAATTTGTATGTACATATGTGAATTTTATGAATAGAAGTTGCGTTCCCGATGCTTCACGGTTTTTAGGTTTTACAGTATTTGTAGGAAAATCTATTTTCCTCATTAATATACTTTATGGAAGTGAAGAAACTTTATGAAGTGAAGCGGGAACCGAGTTTAAAAACTTTAACATGCAAGTGTAGTTAAAGAATTAAACTTTAATTTAAAATAGAGATTTCAAATTTCCGAGCACTAGTTAATTAATAAATTATGCAGTTTTTTTTTTGTAAATTTTGATGTTGGTTCTGCGCAAAAACACTGGATGGCGTAGCCGGAGTTATATGCACAAGAAATATTGTATATCTTTCACAATAGAAGCGGAGCTTCCTCCCCTACTCTTTCCGAAAATTCCTTTGCATATGTCCTCATTCTCCTGCATCAGCTCGACCAACCGCGCAAGTTGCATTTTGTTGCTTACAATTTTTTGTCTGTAATTCAGACACATACATGTATATTTCACAATTGTTTACAACTTACAGATCAATTGACTTACTTTTTCTCCATTATAGTACCACTTTCTTATTTAAACTTTATAATCGCAAACTCCAACGACTAAAAAACAGCAATAGAAGGATGAGCGATTAAAAAGTATTCACAGTCGCTAATTGAGCGACTAAGCGATAATCGATAATCGCTTAATAGTCGTTTATCTACTGCCAGTCGATATTCGCAATAGCGGTGTCTATCTTAAAAAAGTATCTCCATTTTTGGTAAATTTTTTAGCAGATTTTAGCAATGAACAAAATGAATCGGATATAGCTAAATTTGCGATTCCTGTGTATTTTGCATCGCTGAAAATCTCCACTTTCGGAGCTAATATTTCTATCGTTATTCGTTTAAACTACTGAACTACATACATATGTATATAAAATAAAACTTTGTAATTAATAGGAAAAATGGAAAGCAGCAACAAAAAAAGAGAGGCAAAAGGCCAAAAAATTATGCTTACAAGTTTTCATGATTTTCAAAAATAAATGCGGGAAGTTTTAGTGAAAAATTGCGAACACAGGTGAACCTCCAACAACTTCAAAATAATACAAAAAGTTATTAATTTACTGCCATTTTCGCCATAAATGCCAATGTTAGCAGTCCACGATGACGGTGACATTGCCAAATGGGCTCTAGGCATGTATGTATGTATGTATGAATGACAGGCTGCCAGCTAACAGTCAATTGGCGTGAACTGAATTTAAATGTGCTCGAAATTCCACGACCATACGCACAATTGAATACTTCACTTGCCAAATCCATTAACTCCATTTTTTGAAAACTCTGTGGAAATGTCTATAGATACCCTCGCGGAAAACCAGTTGCATAAAGCAACATATCGCTAACTTATTGCCGGTCTCCCCTGAAATTTGAATGAAACATGATATTTCGTTATGTCTTGTTTTTTTTTTTTTTTTGCAAAGAAGAAACACATCATTTTCTTCCAATATTTCTTTTGCAAAACTTTGATAACAGCATTTTTGCGTGGTCAAAACATAACTACACGAACCGATATGGTTCCACATTGTTGAAAACTTTTTGTACTCTTTTTAATTTTTCGGTTTTTCTCGGCTTACTTTGGACTTAGAATATCTTCGTTTAACTGTATAGAAATGGGCAGAAATAAAATAAGTAATTCGCTGTTTTTGGAAACGGTGCGTTTTTAATTTTCCTTGCTTTCTGTATCAAAATGTAGGTTTTCTCGAAAAGTTGACCTAGCAACTTTTCACTCTAAGCTAGCGTTAAGAAAAAAGTAATTATTAGTCAACTAATTTTAAATTAATTTAAAGGTAACGTGAGACAATTTTGATGGGAGATTTTTTCAACTATAGGCATATAGCACAGGAGGATTCTACGTCTAATTCTTGGGTCTAAAATCATTTTGGAGTTTGCCAAATTGCGCAAATAGGTTTCTTTTACTTAGCTTTTGCTGTAGTGTTGTAACTAAAGAAGGGCACCCTGAAATTGTGCATATGGAAACTGTGCATACGAAATAATGCATATGAAATAATGCATACGAAAAAAACCGAAATAATGCATATATGCACAGTTTCGGTTGAAAACCGAAATAATGCATATGAAAAAAACC
>NW_023462033.1:0-21477 GCF_013731165.1 Rhagoletis pomonella
TAACTAGGTGGGCGATCAACGGCGGCTGTCGTGGAAGCCTAATATTGAGGTAAGGTAAGGAAGGTGTCGGTTGCCTTGTACTTCTGTAGGGGTCTCTCGCCCAAATGAATTCATTAGCTCTAGGAAACCAGATTTAAGCCTATATTGTTTCAGGGAGCCCTTCTCTGGTGGAACTTACTAGAGAAGGCTACACTTGTAAAATAGGAATTAGCGGAGCATTAGGAACCACACCTACACTGGCGCTTAACATACATATGTTGAACACGGCGCCTGCGGATATTGCAGACAGAACTGTCGCAGCACGATCTGCTATTGGGCTTAGGGGAACCGGGTTCTTTCGTGACATAAAAAAGGAAAAGATGTTTTAATAGCGCACTTTTAAACATGTTACCTCTCAAGGGCTAGTGATGGGGGTTCTGACAGGCCATTATGCGATTGGTATTCATGCGTTGAGACTTGAAATTTCAACTGATCCTCGCACTTTTCAACAAACACTGAGCTCTCAGGGATCGAAATTAGCCGCATTCGAAATTTCATAATCGACTCGCGGCGTTAACTTAACCTAACCTGTACTTCTTTGTGCTATGAAATAGTTGGTCACATTATTCATACTACCCTTAAACACATAAAAATCAAATGTGTAAACTTTGTGAAAAACTCAGGAAAATTCAATAAATCAGCATACTAATTTGCAATTTTATATTCCGATTTTCAAGCAACTTCAAACCTGCACTTTGATAAACTAAAATTAAATGTATTATTAAACTGCATACTTGGAATTTTTCTAAAAAATACTTTGCCTATATTGCGAGAAATTTACTGTGCCAATACTTTTGTTCGTTACTGTAAGTAAATAAACCCTTAACTTCAAAAAACCAAACAAAAAAATTACAGTATTTCAAAATTATTTTTCGAATCATGAATTTTTTTTATGATTAACAATGTATTTATATTTTTTTGTTTGGTTTTAGATCCTTTTTGCTTTCAACACGAGGTATCTTTTTTCTAGTTTCTATTGTCATAGCCATAACTCCCTCTCTATTTCTATCAATCAATCAATAAATTTTATAATTTTTTTTGGCATTTTTCCTAAATACAAGTAGAGCTTTATAAAACTTGTATAACACCAAATGTTTATCAAGCTTAGGATTTTGTGTTATCCGGGCAGGCTTATTAATTTAACCAGAGAATATGTTTTCTTTATTAAGTTTACCCAGTTCCCCATTTTAAACTGCTACCTGTACTGTATCAGCGGTTAAAACTTGTTAAATTTTTATTTAAAATTTTCGGTAAGGAATAAGCGAGTGGATGAAAAATATATAAACCGTAAGAACGGCCCATATATATGTATATGAAAGAATACACACATGCGACGACTCTAGCCATTGTGTGTCACTCCTTTAAATCATAGTTATTTTTTTGTTATGGTATTAAAAAAATATCGTTCGTAACACTTTAGTAAATATTTATCCGTATATTAACTGAGTATATATTAAAGACTAGAAGATGACCCGGTGAACTTCATATCATCTATAATTTATTTGAATTTCACTTTGATCAATTATAACAAATCTTCAAAATGCAATATAATGAGATCACTAATACTGCCTGCTGTTATAGCTGATAAAAGATTCCACACCTATGAGATGTGCCACGCCCCTTTTTACAAACTCATTTATATACATATATATTTCCATAAGCACCTACCATAGGGATCTGTGCATTTCAAATTTCGAGTTCATGTGACTATAATTCCGAAGTTAGAGCTGATTAAAAAGTTTCACTATGGGAGGTACCCCTCATCCCCCTCCCCCCCTTGGCGAGTTTCACTTTTTTTACACTATTATAGGTCCAGGAGTCATGGCAATACTTTGGCAAAATTTTATTCGATTCTGTACATCCGTTCAGGCTGCAACCTGGTACATACATACATACATACTTCCACAAATATATAGTAGATTTGCTTTGAAGCGCCATCTTGCGGTTCTTTAAATAAAAAATAGATATCAGAAATTAATTTTTCGTATCACAAAACTCCCGAGTACAACTCTTTATTACAAAACAAAACATTCCTAACACTTTAGTAAATAATAATCTGATTATGGACTTAGTATTAATTAAAAATATTTTCTTTTAAAATTGCGCAGGCTCGAAATTGATTCTAGAGCTATGGTCTAAAGGGCTTTTTTTCTTAGAATGTTATGTAGAATCCGAATCTGCTAGGACCGATGTCGAAAAAAAAATTGACCCGCCCTAATGTACATACATACATACCTATGTAAGACTGTCGAAACCGAAGAAAAAGTTATTTGAAAAGTGGGTGATTAAAGAAAGTTCGATATTAACTACATACATATTGGAATAAATGAACTTAAATAAGGAGTTCGATTATAATTGATTTCAAATTAAAATAAAATTAAAATAAACTAAAACTAAAATTGAAATTAAATTTAAATAAATTAAAATAAAATTTAATCAAATTACGTTAAACTGAAATTAGATTAAGTTAAAGTCCAACTAAAAATGGAATAAATTAGAATTAAGTGAATCAAGTTAGTTCAAACGGCAAATATTACTCACGATCGAATATGTTGAAGAAAGCAACAACTACTTTATTATTTTTTTTACGAGGAGGAAGCATCGAAAGCCTATACCCGTCAGTGTGGGACTTTAACCCGAACTAAACCTCCTACTGTCCGAGTACCGAACCCCCCGGTACCACCGTCAAGTATTTCGTCGGTTGAGCACTAGGCTCGCACGTTCGTTCCAGTCGGTTGTACTCAGTCCTGGGCTACGCCTAGTAGGCTTTGCCACGTCTTGTTTAAGGATAATTACCCTTTTTTAACTATTTATTCATTTATCTCTTAGATACAACTTATTATTTTCGCCTTTATAGACAGTAAGAGCAAAAACCTTAAAATGCCTTATGCGACGAGTTTCAAGCCCGCATACGTATGTATGCCTTTGCGGTTTGAACGGTCTAGGTTCCAATCCGCACCAACGCCCCTTGTGGACGAAATTCGAAACTGCACTTTATTTGCGGCTGGAACGCCCTAGGTTCCAGTCCGCGCCTATTTTCGATTGCAAAATTTTTTTCGAGGTTGCCAATTGGGCGGCTGGAACGCCCTAGGTTCCAGTCCGCGCGTATTTATCGATTTCAAAAATTTTCGAGATTGCCACCTGAGCGGCTGGAACGCCCTAGGTTCCAGTCCGCGCCTATTTTCGGTTGCAAAAGTTTTTCGATATTGCCACTTAGGCGGCTGGAACGCCATAGGTTCCAGTCCGGGCGTATTTATCGATTTCACAAATTTTCGAGATTGCCACCTGAGCGGCTGGAACGCCCTAGGTTCCAGTCCGCGTATGCGCTTTAATTGTTAGATTTCATGTTCAAGGTGCGGTCTGAAAGCACAACTTTCTAAGCCGCACTGCTCGAGCGGCTGGAACGGCCTAGGTTCCAGTCCGCGCCTACGCTTTGGTTGGTGAACATCATAGTTTAGTTCCAGTCCGCGGCTATGCTAAGAGTTGGCATAAGCACGGCTGATACGCCGCTGTCTCTCTAGGTCCCTCAGTTCCTTCAAAATCGAAGTTAGAGTATCGCTGGTTGATGCCCATTCCCATACGTGTGTACATATGTATGTATGTATGTACTTATGGATTTGGTTAGAGATGTATGTATGTATGTATGAAAATACACTCGAAATAAATGGAAGTAAAAATAATTAAACATAGATGATAACTAAAAAAAAAATACGGATAATGAACGTGGCATATAAAAGTGGCATATAGTAAAGCATCGAAAAAATTCGCAGGTTCTCGCCAGGCAGGGGCAATACTGGGGGCCTCAAAACGTTGCATTTTGGAGTTGGAGCGCTTTACCGTAAAGGAACCCGTAAAGGTTTTTTTATTTGCTTTTGCGTTAACTACATATACATATATATAGATATAGTCTAAAACTTCTTTTACCGGGAAAGAATTTTCTTTTGCTATTTTTTTTTTGATTATTATTTTTACCTTTTTTGCTGTAATTTTGCTTTTATTTGGAATTCGCTTTGTTTTAGTTGATGTAGAGATTTTTCGTTACTATTTTTTTTAAGAAATTTAATGAGTTTGTTGTAATATTAAGTTCCTGGATTTCGTTATTGCCATGCATTTATTTTCATATGTATTTATAAGTTTTGTTGAGTTACTATTTGGTTTCATTTATAAGCTTCGTATAAAAAGTAGATGTTAGAGACAATTATATTTTGAGGTTAGGTTTTTTTTTAACGATTTTGGTTTGCTTACCACGCTGAGTCGAGTATATCGAGTTTTTTATGTTTTGAATTTAATTAAATTTCTGAGACTCTACCTCTCGGTTATACCTCGTCGCCCTCCAGTTTATGATATCAGCTGCTTTAGTCCAATTCTTGTAAAAAAAAAACACTTGAAATTCCGCGGATATATATATATTTGGAATTACCAGCAGCCAGTGTAGCATACGGTAGGAAGTGGTATGTACAAATGCAAAGCAAGAAATGATCTCATTTCATTGAGGCTGTGCATTGGAAAAATGATAGGTATGTACATATGTATGGTGAGTTTGTAAACCAGTTTTTGACAACAATTTTTCAGCGACCTTTCCTACGGATGCGGGCGCCTTCATCGGGGGAGAGTGTGGGGAGTTGTAATTCCAATTTTTACTTCCCAACAAGCAAAATAAACTTAAAGAAAGTTTTTTTTTAAGTTGTCAATTATAAATATTTAGCCTACAAAACGTAGATTTTTTGGTTATAAAACGCTTGAAATTAAGCGTAATATAATCGAAAAGGAACATTGGTTATAAGCGTAGAAATATAAACTTGTAATAAATGTTCAAAAGAAAGCTTTTTATAAGCGTAAAAGTGTAAACTTATAATAAAGGTTCAAAAAAAGTTGTTTATAAGCGTATGAATAAAAACTTACTAAAAATTTTCAAAAGAAAACTTTTTATAAACATTTTTATACCCCTTTATTTAAAGATATTTCATTAAAAACTCATACATAGATTGCTTAACATCTAGAAACTAAACGAAATGCGAATTTTCGCGAATTTCTACAGTCGCGAAAATATAAATAGGGAATAGACATTTTAGCATACAAATTCACGATAACACACAAAAATTAAGCATAAAAAAGTTAATTATTACATCTTGTTGCGTGCTTTCAATTACATGCGGTCATTGGCAAATTGGAAGAGCGACATCGATGCAGCTATATATTCCGCTTCATCGCCGCCATTCTCATTGATGAATGATGAATTTAATAAATTTTTAATGGAATGTTAAACTAAGAAAGGATATGGAGAACTCATCATTTGAAGACTCGTATGCTCCACCGATTAGCGCAGCGGGTCCTGGATTGGATTTTTTTTTTTACCGCATCGGTTTTATTTAATTTTTTCTTTTAATAATATATTTTTAAAAACGTAAACACGCCACTTACGATTGAAAAAATGTTATATTTACTACTTCATGTCGTTGGCATTTGCATTTCATTTATAAGTTTAAGTTATTTATAAACATTCGCTCTCAAAACTTATTAAAGGTTTATTTGAAAAAACTTTTAATAAGCTTAATATTAAAAATGCTTATTTAACGCTTATTATAGCAAACTTACTTTAAGTTATTTTTAAAAACATTTACTGAAATGCTTTTTGGGTTGTAACCGAACCACATTTTGTATCCCACTGAGTAACGTAGTACTAGTAATAATAAATACGTCCATAACAAAACATATTTACTTGCGTTTGATGAAATCCTGGTTAATTGCTTGCCAAACGAAATTATATCGGCGCGCCCTGGCGGGTCGGTGGCGCGCCAACTCATCTGTCAAGAGCGAAACATATAAATAGTATTAGGTGGAATCCCGTATTCCTCGGGATTCAATGTCAAAAAATAAAAATTCGCACAGAGCGAGAGAGTAACATTGGAAAGTACGGGATCGCTTTCTAGTAAAAAATGGTAACTTCTGTCAACTTCAACATAACCTCTAAAGTTTGGTTGTAAATTTTTCCTTATTTTATACGTAAACACACTCAGCTCACACATATAAATAACCAAAAATACTTTCAAATTGATTAGGATCCACTTAAACAAGTAACTAAATACTTTTCAACATGTATTAGCAGAGTGCACTTTTCTTTTGTTTACAATTTGGTTGCCAAACACACTACAGCTGATCATTTGACATATTTACCAGAACTTGCCAGCAAAAAATCTTCGGACTAAAACTGGTAACTTCTGACAGAGAGGCACCTTATTTACTCTCTTTTTTGTCCTCTCAATAGTCAGAGAACCGAGTACTGGATCGATTTCCAGTAAAATCTGACTGATTCTTACTATTTCTGACTAATCCGGACTCGTACGGGATCGCAACTATTATTTTTCTTGCACATTAAAAAACTTTATATAAACACGATGTGAACGTGACCTTTGATATTTATTTCATTTTCGACACAGTGTTACTATATTATTATTATTTCAGAAATTTTTATTATTAGTTCTAAACGTAACAACGCAGCGCGAAGTATCGGAAAATATGTATTTACTGCTAAATATGCTAAAGTATGCTTTAAGGAATATAACTCAAACTTTATACTTTTTCGAAAAACGTTTAAACATTTCATCAGCGCGTTGCTAACATGCCTGCCAAAAAAACATGCCCGAACATATTTCGGGTTGCCCTAGTTATTGGATAGTAATCAGACATTTGAATTGCACGTGAATTTGAGCTTTCTTTTGGGGAAATCGTGGTATATCGACGCCTGGCTTATAATTTTTTTTAAATTTCATTTCATATTCAGTTTTTTGTTTTGAATTCTATAAATATTTCTTTTTATTTGATTCCATTTTTATTCAAGTTTATAGTTTGATATACTTTTTTTAATTTTTGAAATTTTATATTGAATTCAAGGCATAACAAGGTAGAAGTGATTTCGACATTTCTCTCTTTTGAACTGCGACTAAAATGTCAATTCTTAACCCTATACTATTCAAAATTTAAATTTTTTTAATATACATTTTCAATTGTGAGCTGTGCGACTTATTTTAAATACATAATAAAATGAAGAGGAATTACGGGTGGTATGTTGTGTTTGACAAGAGCCAGGAAAACAAACTTGTGTGTTATTTTAAAACTCCGAAGTATCAATGCTTCATTAGGAGACTCTTCACGTGTGCGCGAAGACCATTTTAGTGCCAGTGACCAGTGTTGCCGTGCCGTCTCAAGAAAACGTATCACCGACCAAGCCAAAAATGTATCCAAATGTATCCAGTTTTCTTTTTTTACGTATCCATCTCATAATTTGTAAAGGCCGGTCCACATAGAACTTTCGTGTTAGCTTTGGCGTTGGCGTTGGTTTGACAGAACGCACGTTAAAAGTATGCTTGCTACAATGAGCGCTTGGCAGCGAATGCTTGGGCCACTACATTAATATACTAACGACAGATAAATTAATATTTCATATCAATAATTGCATTAAAAACGATATTTCTTGCCCGCACTTGATTAAAAAGGAAAATATTTCACATAATTTTATTTATTTGCAACAGCTGACGAGCGACGCACGCGAAAAGATGAGAGTTGGCCATCTTTTTGCTTTGTGTTGGCGTGAGCGTTGTCGAATTTTGGCTATGTGGACGGCTGCATTTGAATTCATGTATTCATAGTCAGCTGTTGAAGCGACGCCAACGCCAACGCAACGCCAAAGTTCTATGTGGACGGGCCTTAAGAAAACCAAACATTTTCAAGAAAAATACATAACTTAACCCATCCTAAGGACTTGGAATATATGTTTATATATTTTTATTTTTTCTAAAATAAAACATTTATAATTTCAATTTATAAGTTAAATTTTTTGTGCATACATACGTAGTATTTTGCAAAGTAAGTACTGAAAAGTGTCTATTTTTCAACGAGAATCTGTGTAAATACTACACGCATAAGATGCTCAACATTTTATTTTGAAAATGAGATATGTAAAATATACTCATAAATATCCACATGATGTTTAAAATTGCAAAAAATTTTGAACCAAAAATACATTTCTTACTAATAAGAAGCATTAAGTGCTCATACTTACTTAATTTTAAAAATTGTATGTGTAATTTTGCCCTACGCGGCATATTTGGTATGTAAAAGTAAACAGGCAGTGTTCAATTTTATTACACGGTGTTTAAATTTGAACACGTTAAAAGAGGAGACTGTTTTATTTTTTATTTTTAGTGTAAACTGTGAAATTGTGAACATTAAGTGTTGAGAACTCAACAAACAAATTTGAAACTTATTCTACGTCACACATATATTAAGTAAAAGTAAAAAGCAGTATTTAATTTAATTAACACGGATTGTAAATTTGTATTCATTGAGCGCGGAAACTGGTTATCTCTCTTAATATGCACAAATTTAAACCAACATTGTTTAGAGTGTATATAGTTTTTTCAGTCAAATTCGTACAGATTTCTTCAAATAAGTCACATTTCGTTTTTTAACATTGTATTTTAAACTACATTGAGATCTTTTTTTCTTTTTAAATTAACAAATGAAAATGTGGATATGAAAGAGATCACTACAGAAGGAGTATATATTTATACTTTATGTATATATTAAGATTTTGCCTAAGGCACCCTTTTTAGCTAATTAAATATAATTAAAACAATTACGATTATACCTATTTTGGTGAGATCTCTTCATATCTGCATTTCTTCGTTCAAAAAAATAAAATGTTTTAATTTTACGTTTCAGTTGTGATTTTTAATACATTTAGAAAACATCTACCATCTTTTATGAAAATCGATTTTTGAACGAAAAAAACTTTATAGCAAATATAAAATTTGGTCCTATTTAAAAAGTAACCACATTTATACTGAGCGGGAAAAATAAGTATCTCGCGAAAATTAGTCTAAAAATGTATCCAATTGGATCTATTTAGATCCAAACGGCATCCCTGCCAGTGACTTTATTTGCTGTCCATCACAGCCGGGTATTTCTAAGCGTACGCGTTTGTTCCCAGGTGCAGAAATTATTATACCGAATATGAAGAGAAAATCTTCCACTCATATACATGGATAGACCAAATTTCAAATGGTGGTCTAACAAAACCTAAACCGGAATTCCTTGTTGACATAAAGAAACTGAAATTAACTTTTAATAAATTTAATAGAAAGGAAATTTCGAATTGAAAAATTTAATAGCTGAATTATTGAAGTGAAGTTCTGATGTAAATTTAGAATAAGCAAAACCTTTTTAAATGTCTAATATACTTTAGAGTTAAGTATTTGAATAAAAAAAAATAAATGGTTAAAAACATTGGGCTAGTAAAAGCAAGAAAATTTCCAAAATGGGTTAATAAATGAGTGTGTTTCTCTTAGTGTGTAATTTTGTGTAAGTATGCATTTCCACATTTACATTAAAACGAAAAGGCAATACCTAAAATGAAGCTGATTTTAAAAATTTTCATATCTACAAAACTTTCATTTCAAAGATATTAGCCCGCAGTTATAGTCAAAATAAAGTCGACTCCAAAGCTAAAGCCGCTTTTTTTGACAGATAACAGTTATGTCAAAAAGCTGCTTTTAACTTTAGGTGTCGACTTTATTTTGACTATAGCTACGGGCCGTTGAGTTTTATCAAATATGGTAAATGCATAACAAAGGGTAAATTTCTTTGTTTACATTTTTTGACATTACAGTCAGCTATGAGGGAGCTCGACTGAATTGTCACTTCTACCTTGTTGAATATGCCTTGTATTGAATTTACTATTTAACTTTTCTGGAGTTTCTGAGTGAATTGGATTGTCAGTGCACGATACTACGCTTTTCCAGATTTTCAGCTAAAAAGAAAAGTTTACTATAAGAATCTTGGTCCATTTGTTTGAACCCTTTTATGAAATAAAAATTATAGTTTAAAAAACTAAAACCTCGCCATTATAATTTCAATTCGTACTGTCATCATCCCGAGATAATAAAAGGGAGGTAAAAAAGGACCTAGATATTTGCTTAGCGATTCGTGAGCCAGCACATTTGTGGATAAATTTCCCTCTTTGCATGTGTGTGTGAGCGAATGGATGAGGGTGAGTCTGAACAACCTATAATACCAACAGACGAGTCACTAGGAGTGTAAGCAGGGCACTGGAATCACTTTTAAATCAGATCGATACAGGGGTCCCACGGGCAATTGATTTCGTTCCCACCGATTATTTCAACAGGTGTACCGCTAGAATATTCAGCACGTTAGGAAGAGAAAAGAATCTTCAACCGAGTTTAACGGTGACTGAGGAAGTGTCCATTAACCAATCAGATAACAGTTTGAGCTTTTCAAGGAAAGTAGAAGAATTGTTTCAGATGTCAGATACAGAGCAGGCAGGCGCTAGGGGAAGTGCTAATCCGGGGGAAGTAACCAGCCTGACGGCTCAACTGCGACCAGTGTCGAACAGCTGAGCCGAATGCTGGCGATGATAATGCATGAACGAGGTCCACAGCATGCGAGCCGACATGGAAACTTCGGCCCAAGGTCTAGGCAAGAGACCTGCATTAGTATCGACACCGGAAGATAGGAGCCGTAATGAGGAAAGTTGGAACTCGATAAATGGCATATAAAATTCGACGGAACCGGAAAGGGAATAACCGTAGAAAGCTTCATATTTAGGATAGAAAAGATGAGGGCCCAATATGAAATCTCATTCCACCAACAGTTTACAGACTTCCATTGTTTAGTAACAGGCAACGAGTCAAAGTGGTATTCGAAGATTCTCGAAGACAATGCTGACAGCCCTTTATTTAGCTACTTTGAGCTGTAGACCGAGCTGCTGACCCACTTTAAAACCGCGGAGTCTGATTATGAAATTATAAGGGAAATAATGGAACGTAAACAGCAACAGCAGGAAGCGTTCGATGATTTCTATGGGGAAGTGCCCAACCTCACCTTTAGATTAAGAAAAAAAGATCCCAGAGAAAGAACTTCTAGGTATCATAAGGGGTAATTTGAAGCCATACCTGACGAATTTAACATTTGCGATGGAGATGGAGACATTGGCGGAATTAAAGACCGAGTGAAGGCGCGCGGAGCGGCTTATTAAAGAAAACAGGAGCCGATCCAAAATGGTTAGTGAGCTAGGGTACCCAGAAATGCCACCGCTGCAGAGATCTGTAGATGAAACGTCAATAGCAGCAATTGAAAACACGCACAAAGGAAGCTCTTCTTACCAGCAGACACCAGGTGATGGTGGCAGACACAGAACAGTGCAGTCCAACAACTCAGTTTCTCTAGTAACCCTTAAACCAAGAATCCGTCTGAGTGTAAGAAAGAAAATTGTTGCAAGTCCTCGTTCCATAATATGGTTTGTTTTGCGTGTGGTGGTGATAAGTCGTTTTATGTTTTTAAGCCTGCTCAGGGAAACTTCTCGCTGGCGGAGATCACCGGGAATCCCAGCCAGACGAAGGAGGACCCGGAGAAGCACCAAACTTCACAATTCTAAAAAGGGAAGAAGATAATGGATGTCATGATAAAGTAAGCGTGTCGATGAAACCTGAAATTAATAGTGTCCACCAGAGAAAATTGGAGTATGAGGCTGCGCGAGATAGAATATTTTGTTAGGAAAAGCTAGAAAAGAAGAAGAATAGGAACTACAAGAAGATACAAAAGATGAGGGAAAAGAGAAAAAACTATAGAAGAATCTATAATAAAGTAGTATCGACCATAGTCACGGTAAAATGAGATAATCGCTTCTTTGCGAAAACAAAGACTGGAAGACGTAGTGTTAGCGTTGCTTGATTCGGGAGCAGGCGCGAGTTGCATTGGTAAGGATGCCAACCAACTACTAGAAGGCAGAGAAAGTAGTATTTTACACATATCCGGCCAAAACGTAAAGACAGCTAACGGTGGCGAAACTCCGGTAGTGGGCGTAATTACATTACCTGTGGTATGGGATGGAGCGACCAGTGACTTAGAACTTTTGATAGTTCCAGCACTGCAGCAGCAAGTCTACCTAGGCGTTGACTTTTGGCAGGCTTTCAACTTATCTGTCGTAAACAGGGGAGCGATCACGCGACCGACTCCTCCTGGTGTCGCAGAACTCGTACCCGCTGATGGAGACCTGTCGTTTGACGCGGTGCAACATACGTTAACCCCGGAGCAAGGCGCAGCTTTAGATAAAGTAAGAGCACAATTTCCTTCGTTTGTTGTTTTAGGGTTAGGGCGGACTGATTTGGAGCAACACGTAATAGAAGTTGTAAATGACAATCCCCCAGTGAAGCAGCGGCATTACCCGATATCTCCAGCGATACAAAAGTTAGTATACGCAGAATTAGACAGGATGTTAAGCATGGGTGCAATAGAAGAGAGTAACAGCAGCTGGAATTCACCCGTGTCGCCGGTGATCAAAGGCACCAAGAATCGTCTTTGCCTCGACGCCCGAAAAGTAAACGAGCGTACCATTAAAGATTCGTATCCGCTGCCGCACATTGACGGTATACTTAGTCGCCTGCAAAACACAAATTACATATCTGCAATAGATTTAAAGGACGCCTTTTCGCAAATACCATTAGAGGAAAAGTCTAGGGAGAAAAGAGCTTTTACCATACCGGGTAGGCCGCTTTATCAATTTACGGTAATGCCTTTCGGGTTATGCAATGCTGCTCAAAGAATGTGTAGGATAATGGACAAGGTTATACCCGCTTCGTTACGTGAGTGTGTCTTTGTGTATTTAGATGACTTGTTAGTGTGTTCTGAAGATTTTTCGTCACATCTATGTTTGTTGGAGAAGGTCGCTAGGTGCTTACGTGAGGCTAATTGACCATTAACGTTGAGAAAAGCAATTTTGTTACAAGGAAGTCCGATACCTCGGCTATGTAGTGGGCGATGGGTGCATAGGGACGGATACTAATAAGATTGCAGCTGTGAGGGACTTCCTGAACTGAAAACCCCTAAGCAACTGCGACGGTTCCTGGGTATGTCAGGCTGGTACCGACGTTTCATACAGGACTATGCGACTATTGCAGCGCCACTGCATGACTGTCTCTCAAAGGAAAAGATAAAAAATTTTCAAATGACGGACGAAGCGAAGAATTCATTTGACAGACTGAGACAATGTCTCATTTCTGCACCTGTATTGTACACTCGGACTTCAACCGACATTTTTACATACAGTGCGACGCCTCGACGGACTGAGTTGGAGGAGTTCTCTTCCAACTCGTCGATGATAGCAACGAACGGCCAATTGCATATATCTCGGCAAAGCTAAATAAAGCTCAGCGAAATTATAGTATCACGGAACTCTAATGCTACGTGGCCGTGATAAGCGTAAACAATTTAGATCGTATATCGAAGGACTGCCGTTTACAATCATTACAGAACACGCTAGCCTAAAGTGGCTAATGACTCAAAAGGATTTGTCTGGAAGACTCGCTAGGTGGAGCCTAAAACTACAAGGCTTCAACTTTGTTATACAGCATAGAAAAGGCGCTCAAGACGTAGTTCCCGACACACTGTCACGGGCTCATATAGAAGAAATTAAGACCTGTGAAAAGATAATTTGTGTCAGCTTGGACTCGCCATGCTTTGGGTCAGACGAATATCAAGAACTGATAAAGACAGTGACCGATAATCAGGTATTCATCGGGCAAGTATGGGCAAGAGCGCAGTTTTCGGATGTGCCGCAAATTGGTAATGGCCCAGTTTCACGTTTGCACCGATTTCTGTGCATTTTGAGGAGTAAGACCCTCATTTTTTTTGAAGTGACAAACGAAAATTTAGCAATATTTCTCAACACAGTATTCAAATAGTACTCCTTGATCATATTTACTCTCTCTCAGGAACTACTTTGATTGTAGTTACGAACTTTCATGAAATATTTCAATATAAAAAGAATACAACACTTAACCGAATGTATGAAGAAGGAAAATTCTTGAATTTTGAAATTTCATGAATGAACCCCCACGGTGGGCCTGAACCAACTTTAAATCGAAGGTCATAGCACATCATTTTTTTTGCTAATTTGGGTTATTTATGTTATAAATAATGTGTAAAAATTTTATAGCCCATAACTTGTCGAGCCGTTTTTGAAAAAACTCATTTTAAATAAAAATTATTCCTTTTCTTTTAAAATTTTCATACATACATATTGGACTACGGATTTAAGCATTACATTGGCCCTATTTAAAAATTGTAATGTGAAGGAAACACTATTAAGGCTACAACACTCGTTATTTATTTTTTTATGTAATACATAATTTGTTTAAAAAATGCACGATATTTAATAAACAACTAAATTTTTATTATTGAAAAGAACATCGTTTATTTCTACAAACTATATCGGGTATAAAGTAGATTTTTTATTTACTAGTATCGCCCAGTTGTCGGAATTCTACTTCTTTTTTCGTACAATTTTGAATTTTACCTATTACAAATACTAACTACTTTATGCGAATTACATTTGAAGTCCACCAACAAAATTTATAGCGAGGAAAACTTAAAATCGAATTATGAACGTTAATACCGGATTGATTAATGCTGATTCTATCAAGTCTCCTCCAAATTTCTTCAGTTGCTTTTGAAATTAGACCGAAAAAGGAACCTCGATTTTCATTTATAAAAAATATGCATATGTATTTGTATGTACAGATAAGTGTTCATCATTGACTAATTTGTCAAACATATACCAATTCAGACTTTAAATAATTTTTTCGATTATATTTGTCTGAGAGCCTCTTGGAGAATAAAAACTAAATTGCCCACATCTACATAAACTCTTTCTTTTTTCATCAGAATCGTTAACGGTTGAGAAAGTATCTTGAAGATTTACAACAGAAGATAATATTTCCTTCTCTAATGGCGGTTTCACGCGGGTTTTGGTCAAGACTGGGCCAAAGCCCAATATTTTTTCATCACACGACTGGGCTACAAAGTTACAACAAATTTTATGTTACTAATATGTGTTGTAAAAGTGAAACAAATCTGATCATAAATATGATTTTTTTTAGGATGGCTCTCAATCCCTGCGCCAAATATCGGAAGACAAACACACTTATACTTCTAAAAGCTTTTGCACGAAACAACAACCATTCAATGCGATTTTAAAATCTGGGAGAAAATGGTTCCCAGTTGAATGATTCTTGTGATTTTATATGTGTATACATGTAGGTGTATAAAATTCCAAAACCTTACAATAAGTGGTTCCAGAGATAAGCCATATGAGAATTTCAGCTTGTATGGGAAGTGCCACGCCCATTTTTCCAGTACCTACCATTTTTCGCCGTAAGTAGGGTATTTACAATCTATGCATCTTTGCTAGGTTTCAGTTCCCCAGCGTAATTGGTTTTAGAGATATTGTGGTTTTCATATTTTAGTCTATATGTCAGATGCCACGCCCCCTATATATCGGGGTTAACATATCTGGATTAGAAGAAGTTATATCCTTTAAATTGTTATATGTTTCATAGAAATCAAGCAAACGGTGCCTTCAAAAAAGGGATTGCAAAATTTTCTTGTGGCGTATTTATATATAGATTATATATGTATGTATTTTTGGACAACTAATAGGAGAGCAGCATGGTGTTTTACATACAACCCTTTAAATTTTTTAAACAGTAGCTAATAAATGTTGAGCATTGTATTCTTGTACTGCTCTCAGTAATTTAGATGGATATTCCGGATGCTTGACGAATACTTTATATTTGTCCCATTTGCTTTAAAGCCGGAATGTAGAGATTCTACAGCTTGCTCGCTATAGAATCCTAAACCCTTGCCTACATGCATGCATGGTCTTTTGGTCTTGCTAAACATGTTATTGTTTCGTAGATATACTTGACAAAAACTATTGCAAGTATAAAGAATATTTATATTCGAAACTTAAAAAGAACAAATGTTGTGCGCGCACAATCTTCTCGTTTGAATTGAATTTATCGGCATTTTGTGCATAAAACAAGCTAAGACACTTGAACCACATACTAACTTGATTGTATATAAATCGTATAAGTTACATTACAAAATAAATATAAACTGTAATATATCAATTTGTCATCTAGAGCGGGTGCGTGAAAATTTTAAAAGAAAAGGAATAATTTTCATTCAAAATGAGTTTTTTCAAAAACGGCTCAATAAGTTATGGGCTATAAAATTTTTACAAGTTATTCATAACATAATTAACGTAAATTAGCAAAAAAATATGATGTGCTATGACCTTCGATTTAACGTTGGTTCAGGTCCACCGTGCCCCATTTGCTTGTTTTCTCACCACTCATATGTGTGCAATTATGTCTAATATAACCCAACGGTTTATATGCACACCCAAATTTTCTAATAGTCTTGCCAAAGTTTGCGCATACTTGATGCGAAGAACTGCAAGTGTAGCCTCCACGTAAGGGCGAGCAATGGAATCCTGCAATGTATCGAATTATGGTATGTCGATATCGATAACACACCACTACTTCCGTGAATGGCTTTAATTATAATGAACCAAAAATACAAGATCACGTAAGTAGGGTTCGAAATTTCAGACTTTGGTATCGATACTGAGTACTCATTCTGGCATCGAGCTCATGGTATCAATACTCTAAAAGTATCAGGGAAAAGTATCGAAAATTATTTTGTTCTTCAATCGTATATCTATGTATATATATTTCCTGAAATTAAAACAATAGACATTAAAAATATATGATTTTTATTTCATTGCAGAACTTACTTCCACGTTAGAAGTAATTTAAACGTTAAATGTACATACATAAATACACACATATTTACTTTCACGAATTTTAAATTTCATTAAGAATTTTCGGAAACTTTGTGGGTATGCATTTTTGTAGCCTATTCAATTTTGTATAGATGTATTGTGCAAGTTTTAATTAAAAGTCAACGGTAGTAGGCTACACGGAAAGTTGAATAGGTTACAAAACTGCATACCCTAAAAGTTTCTAAAAATTCTGTATTTTCGTGAACTTTAAAGTAAAGTTTTATGGCCTTATTCATAAAAATAAAGAAGGTTTATAAACTGAAAAATGTATGAAAGTGTAATTTTATTTAAGCTCTTTAAGCCTACTTTATTTTTTATGAATAAGGCAATTAAACTTAAAATTATTTGGTTTATGCTATGTAACAGACTACACGAAGTTTCAGTTTATTTTAAGTGATGGACAAAATTGAATGATAGTAATCCATATAAGCAAAGAAAATTGGGTTGCCAATGGAAGACAAAATTTTAAAAAAGGGGGTTTTTTAAAAAGTATTCGATACTACGAGTACTTTGGAAAGTATCGAGTAAAACCACCAAATAAGGTATCGATTATTAAAGTACTAATTTTTATACCCTCAGTATCGATACTTACTCAATATCGATAGTATCGTTCGAACCCTACACGTAAGAACGCGGCGTTGTATTTGTAACTGGTTTTGAGAAAAAAGTTTGCGAAAGCGGGTTCGTCAGCTGAGCGTTTGTTTACATCACAAGCACTACTATTTTACACTTTTATTCAAGTAAAGAAGAGTTAATTCAACATGACAACACATTTTAAAGCATTTTGTGGCATCATTTTACCTAAATTGTGCGTTAAAAGTGGCTGACAATAATTTTGGCTAATTTTGGTTTTCGTTGTTTTCTTTGCTTTGTTTACTTTTCGCTCGTTTTCATGTGAAACAAGATGGAGTAGGACCCGCTAAAAAATCGACTTTTTCACTCTCTTGTTCTTACGTGATCTTGTGTCTTTCGTTCATGTTTAACCCACTAGAGAGGGGACAGTCCCCGCTTTCTAAAAAGGCGTATCCCCCCCTTGGGCTGCTCCCACAGGCCCCTAGGGAACCGTTTGAAAAATGGGGAAAACGGAATTTTCTTAGGCAAACTGAGCAGCTTGAAGTGGAATATGACCCAACTAACAGAAACCGTGGGATTTTTTAATAAAAGAAATTATGCCAAATTAGATATCGGGCGATTTTGAATAAAGAATAAAAAAGTTTATGAAAAATAGAAAAAACAAGTTTATATAAAAAAAAATTTTCTCTTTAACAAATGTATTTTTGCGTAGAATTTCTTTCTGCGTAGGAGGCCTTCAGCCGCACTTAGGGATTATAACCCTCAGGCAGTAGAATTCTTCTTTCTGTGTTGCCAAAGCAGGGTGGCTGAACACGCTTTGCAGAGAACACCTTTCTGCGTAGGCGGCCTTCGGCCGCACTTAGGGATTATAACCCTAAGGCAGTAGAATTCTCCTTTCTGTGTTGCCAAAGAAGGGAGGCTGAACCCCTTTTGCAGAGAACACCTTTTTGCGTAGGCGGCCTTCGGCCGCACTTAGATATTATAACCCTCAGGCAATAGAATTCTCCTTTCTGTTTTGCGAAGAAAAGGAGCTGAACACCTTTAGCAGAGAACACCTTTGTATATTTTTAATGCTTACTGGGTTATATCCTATCTTCTTTTGTCTCTCATTCTTTTGCATATTTTGCAGTTTGACAACTGAACTCCGCCATTTAATTTGCATATGCAACCAAAGTCAGACGCGTGATTTTGAAGGTGTTTTTATTTAATGAATTGTGATTGATTGGTTAATACTAAAGTCGTAAAGCAAGTTATAACTAATCGAGTAAAGTGTAAAGTGAAGGGGAGTACAAAAATGTATTGGTGAAGTGGCTGCTTTAAGAAGAATAAGAGCGATAAATGTATGCTAATTTCCGAATTTTACAAACAAGGGCATATTTCAAACCCTTATTTGTAAATAAATTAGTGACCAAAATTTACAAAAGTGAGTGGTAAAATAAGGCGTAGACCCTTGACTACAAGGGTGTGGAGTTTTTTTTGGATCGGGCCACCCCTTTGGACGGAATAGCCCGAAATAGTTGTGAGCGCTACTAAACCCCACCCTATGATTTGTTCAGTTGTACAAAACTAAGGTTGAAAGCCGCGTTTGCATTGTTCAACTTTTCGGTCAAGTTTTTGTTGAACACATTCAATGAAGTTGATAATTGGCTAAATTTTTAACCGCTTCCCGCATCTATGCGTTTTTCGATTTTATTTTGTGAATTCGCTTTGGGCCTAACGCGTTTGAAGCGAAAATGTGTTTTGTTGATGGAATTATAATTTGTGTGTACCCAAAAAAAAAAAAAAAATCGCATGATACAAATTTTGTATCGTGCAAAAAATCGTAAACCTCCATGTTATGTGCTTAATTTTAAAAATGATTTGTACAGTGGCGGTTCAATTTTCTGTACTACAAATCGAATGTGCGGGAAATGTTTAGTTATTTGCAGGTCGGTTTTGGGGTGGGGGGCGGAGGGGCAGGAGGCGTGGCCCCCTAAACCCTCCCCCCCACAGACCCCTAGGGAACCGTTTGAAAATGGGCGAAAAACAGCATTTACCGAGGGAAATTGAGCAGTTTGAAGTGGAATATAACCCAACTAACAGAATCTGTGGAGTTTTTAAATAAAAGAAGTTATCCCAAGGTGGTTATCAGGCGAAAGAAGGGGGCCTGAAAACCTTTTGCAGAGAACACCTTTCTGCGTAGGCGGACTTCGGCCGCACTTAGGGATTATAACCCTCAGGCAGTAGAATTCCCCTTTCTGTGTTGCCAAAGAAGGGGGCTAAACACCTTTTGCAGAGAACACCTTTCTGCGTAGGCGGCCTTCGGCCGCACTTAGGGATTATAACCCTCAGGCAGTAGAATTCTCCTTTCTGTGTTGCCAAAGAAGGGGGGCTGCACACCTTTTGCAGAGAACACCTTTCTGCGTAAGCGGCAAAGAGGGGCGTCCAAAGAAGTAAAATAATAGATAGAATACATTTACTTTTTCAATTCTAATTCATATACATAATTAATGGCCTCTATTAAGGCCAAAAACATGTCCTTTTTGGCCTTTTTAATATTACGCCTCCACAAGTACTCGACCACCACATCAGCGAAATTACCGGTGTGGTTGTAATTTCGAGTAGAGAAGATGCGTTTCACCACCCTCCATTGCGATTCAATTCGCTGCGTGTGGGTCCCGTCTTCTGCGATAAACGGGTTAAAGGCGTCGCTATGATTGACTTTCTGATGGGTGAAACCATTATCAGAAAGGCAATCATATGCGCGCCAGAAATCCGTCCTTATAATCGACCCCCCCGGCCACATGCTTCTTGATCAGCGGATTAAGAATATCCGCTGATCTGCAATTATCAGGACACACTTCCAAGCGTAGATCCTCACTCCCAACTTGGATCATGCCCAGGACCCAGTGACCCTCCACTCGTCTGCCTGAAAATAGGAAAGGGAAAATTAAAATTATAACACTACAATGGGACAAAAATTACCTTTATTGAACTTCCGCTTTCCAAACTTACTCTCGTCAATCTGGACTATCTTCCCCGGACCACCAATTTTTCCGCTTTGTTGTTGGTGGTCTAACTGGTATATTACCACGGCTTCTCGAGAATAACTATACCAGTCGGTAATAGTCGCAGATGAGAGAGTTTTTCTTCTTTTAGGTAGTCTTGGCGTAGAACCATTTCGCGGCTAAAATTCTCAACGAAGCAGTACATAAGGTAGTGGGATACGCTTATCCGGACGTCCTCGAACCACGTCCCTTTAGCTACCGATTTACGGGTCCTTTTCACACAATTTCCGCGGTGGCATAGAAAAAACCCAAACTTGCCGCCCTTTCGCCTACTCATGGGTACCTTATGAACGGGGCACAGACTGGTAGTTGGGATCAAGCCGTGCTCCTCCGCTAATTGAGTCCCCTGCTCATGGGTCCTGAATTCCATCACCAAACGTGCAAAATTCCATTCCCGCCTTTAAGAAAATTGCTTGC
Organism: Rhagoletis pomonella; assembly: GCF_013731165.1. Taxonomy (NCBI): domain Eukaryota; kingdom Metazoa; phylum Arthropoda; class Insecta; order Diptera; family Tephritidae; genus Rhagoletis; species Rhagoletis pomonella. The sequence continues at coordinate 20,779 of NW_023462033.1, forward strand.
GCTAGCGCTTGTGGAAGGACGGTCATCTAGAAACAGAAGGATTGCATTTATGAACAATTATCATATACGATAATTACTTACCAGCCATTTAAAATAACAAAAGTAAGTTTGCAGCAATCGAAATAAAATAATGATTATAAATTTCGCGTACAAAATGAAATGCACCGTTATACTTAGAAATAGAACCATACCCAACACCCCAAAGAAGCCACAGGGACAGTAAATAAATATTTGCCATGGAAAGGTTTATATTTTTAATGCTCACTGGGTTATATCTTATCTTCTTTTGTCTCTCATTCTTTTGCATATTTTGGAGTTTGACAGCTGAACTCCGCCATTTAATATGCATATGCAACCAAAGTCAGACGCATGATTTAGAACGTGTTTTTATTTAATAAATTGTGATTCATTGGTTAATATTAAAGTCATAAAGAAAGTTATAACTCATCGAGTAAAGTGTAAAGTGAAGGAGAATATAAAAATATATTGGTGAAGTGGCTGCTTTAAGGAGAATAGGAGTGATAAATGTGCGCTAATTTCCGAATTTTACAAAAAAGGGCATATTTCTAACCCAATTTGTAAATAAATTAGTGACCAAAAGTTACAAAAGTGGGTATTAAAATTATGTTTAGACCCTTGGCTACAAGTGTTGGTAAATCTTTTTGGGATCGGGTCACCCCTTTGGACGCAATACCTCAA
>NW_023462034.1:0-21473 GCF_013731165.1 Rhagoletis pomonella
TTTTTTTTTTGCGTAGATATTTCTCATAGATTAAGTATAGTGGAAGCTTGCGGTAAATGATATAACTATGTAGTGAAGATAGCGAAGATGACTGATGGATTCAGATTGTGCAGTTATAGCATACTTAGTTAGTTGTGAAAAATGGAAGTATGTGTTGATGTTGGCATTCCGAGTTGATCGAGTGGGCAGCTCTTGACTGGATTGATATTAAATGTGAACCGCGCACTGCATTCCTGCGGGAGTTACGCTTTGGTATGGCTGTCGTATCAAGTGTTTCTTCAACTTCTATTATTTCAGATTTCTTGTTTTTTTTTTTTAGATATGAACTATTTTCTTCGGTCCAAAGAATTGCTTTCCCGCTTCCGTGAACAAACGCTATTTCTACGCTCTCACGCTATGAGAAGAAGTATTTGAGGAAGCAAATAAAATTATGTGGAGCGTAGTTGTTTTAAATTGAGATTCTACATCGAAAATTATTATAAAGTAATTGCCACTAGCTGTTTTTTCAAATCAGATTGACTTTATCTTAATGTCTCGATTGTAGTGAACCAATATTGAGGCCGCTGTTGCTGAATATTTAAACACCTGGATTCGGTCATTGTTTAATTGATTTAATTTTTATTTAAATGAAATTAAAATTGATTGGTGAAACCAAAAATTCAAAAATTCAAATAATGCTCACTTAAATGAAGTTGGTGAAACGCAGCCTAAGCATCTATTTTCGTACAAATCTTAGATCTAAATTTTTTAAATAAATGTAAAAATTCAGAAATATAAATAATATTTTATCTTCTCTTTACAGTTTAAAACTCCATCTTAATCAGCGTAACAAATTTCTAATATTTGGTAAGTGAATTAAAAATTCATAAATGCTAATTTTACCAAAACACATATGTATATATTACAGACTTTTAGCATATTTGCCCATAAATATTTTAAGCACATACTAATTATTTTTAATATGCATTACACCTAAACGAGCGTTTTGGAACACCAGAGCGTATGCGCAATCCCTCATTCACATACTCAAATAGTATGTATATTTCACACAAAGCAAATCAAGCAAATCAAACAAATCACCAACAATTAACTATTCAATTGCTTACATTGACAAATCACTAATTTTCATAAAAGTTTAGCGTGCCGCCGATGGTTTGCAGCAATCAAGCGAATGCAAATATTATTTGCCATTTTAAGCATTTTATTTATTTATTACATACGCCTGGCGCGCTGGCGCATGGTGGTGTCTGATGGTTGATGCCTGATGACTGGATTGCGGCAATTTGCAACAAACGCGCGCCACAAGTTTGCTAATTAGTTTATTTATACGGCCGCCGAACATGAAATATGCATTAAAATTGACTATTCAATGGAAAATTGTTGGCTATTACTGGCTAGTGCCAGTGAACGCAGATTTGTAGTAAAAATAATTAAAAATTGTTGAGCAGAAAAATCTTCTAAAACTTTTAGCCGAATTTGGCTTAGCTGAAAATCTGCTTTGGCTAACCGGTTATGGTTGTGGAGGCTTAAATGATTTGCAACACTTCAGCGCTGTACCAGTAATCATATAACCACACAACGATTTTGCAATTATTAGTTGGCCAATAAATGGTGGCAATATGTTGTCACCAGTGATTGTCTACTTAAATAGAGACAAGCGTTTATTTGCATATACATATCTATTTACATATACCTATATGTATGTAACTGTGTTCTGAATAAAATTTTGCCCCATGTAAATATTCGGTTGTTAGCCGGTTGTGGTAGTAGAGTAAGTTTTTACGGATTTAGACAGTAGAGTATGTACTTATTTAGAATTTAAATGCATAAATATGCAGCACGCTTATTAATATTATTATTATGAGACCACAGTGCACCACGACTTATAACGTAGTATATTGGCTTCCAATATAGCCTAGCACTGCAAATTTTCAAATTTCAAGGGTCAACTATCACTCCACCTAGCGGGAGCTGGGTAACCTAATTCCTCCGTATTCCCAGCTGATACGGGTATAGCTTTTCCTCTGCAAACTCCCCCTCTAGCGAATTTAGCTAGGGATCATTTTGCCGTCTGGCTAATGGTTACGTGTAGAGGGTCCTACCCTAGGATTACCTCCAGCGCTACTTACTGTAAATTTTTATAATAATGAATACGCCAGTTGTCGCCAAAATATGGAGCACAGGCGACTAACAGGACAATTTTGGCAACTGTCTTTAAACTCACCATAGTCTTTTGGAAGACAAAAGTTTTGGAAAGATGAATTGAAATGTCTGCTATCGAGAGAGTCTAGGCGTTATACTGTTCCTCCTGTAGCAATAAGGTTGCTACCAATTAAATGAAAACAAAAAAAGCTTATTTTTCTTTTGCAAACAGTGAAAACTAAAACAAGAAAAAAAATTTAATTAAAATCAAAAGAAATTAGTTAAATAAATTTTTATTAATTAAACAAAATTAATTTTTTTTTTAAATAAAACCTAAGTACTGAAAAAATTTATTAAAAAAAATAGATTAAAGGAATTAATTTAAAAAAAGAGAATAAAAATTCAGCGAAATAAAAATAAATTCTTTTTATGATAATATAACCTTAAAATTAAAAGAAATTCATATTAAAAAAAATTTAATAAAATTAAATAAGTCCATTAAAATTAAATAAAATTTAAAAATATATATTTTTATTTTTAAAACAATAAAATATAAAAAATAAAGCAAAAGGTTAATAACAAAACAAAACATTCTAAAAATTAAATGAAATAAAAAAAAAATTTAATTACAATCTTAAATAAGAAAGCAAAAACAAAATATAATAAGTTTCTGAGAATTATACAAATGCTTCTGTCAAATGAGCATTTCACTATGAAAGTTGACAAGGGCACTTTTTTTAAGACTTTCGTGCCAGAATAAGCAAAGTCTTTGAAACTATCTTGTCTACTGTTTTCAGTTACTTACAAAAGACTATCAGCTATTTTAGCCAGAATTGCAAAGGCAACTCGCCCAATAATATTTGTTGCCCCTTGTTTCCGACTTTGTTTCTGTGCTACACTCTTTTTCCATCTCCCATCATTATCGCAGCTCACTCTGGTGTTGTCTAAGGAACTAAGCTTTTCTATTTAAATACTCCGAAGATCCCTCGGGACGAGTTGCGGAGGTAGTTTAACAGAACGGAGTCAAAACCTATATATGAAAATCACTAATATTATTACATTAACAATTCGTTTTGCTCACTGGGTTGATGCGCCAAAGTACATGCAACGGTTATTGCCATTTCACTACTCCCCATCAAAACGCATTATTCAGTACGCAAATATTTTGCTGGCGTTAAAGCATGAAAATTGCCATTTTATGGCCAACAACACAGCTTGCGTGCCAATGCCACTGCCGTTGCCACCGCAGACGCGCCCCAACACACTGGCTTGGCCGTCGTCACCATTTTTGGTTGGTTAGTTTTTCACACTCAACATAATATGTTTTAATTTCTTTCGCACATTTGTAGTCGGTTAGTTTGGCCGTTTTACTAAGTTGCTTAAATTAGTTTAGTCTACGTTTCGTTTTGTTATTCACAATGAAGGCTATTGCATTGTCACTACTTACACGATTGATGCGTTTTAAGCTCTCACTCGCCATCACCTTTAATTAGCTTTAAGCCGGTGACAGCCACGCATCGGACAATGAGGTGCTGGGAAATGAGCACACAAACTAAATACATATAAATAAGCAGATGCATGTCATATATCTTTATACTGGAAATGTAAATATGTTCTTCGTCGCTTAGCTTATTCGAAAAATAGTCAGTGAACTTTTATGTTTCTCTAGTAATACCTAGCTTACCACTAATCTTCTGCGGTATTTTGACCGGTTTAATGCATTATCTATTTGCAAAAGGGTTACCGGCTTTTATTTGCTTTTGCAATTAAATCAACTAATCAATTAAGTTCTGGTCTAGTTTTTGGCGAATCAGCATTGAATTTAACTTTGGAAATAAATTTTCCCAATCTAAGTAATCTCTCAACTTCAGGTTTTGAACTACTCCAGGCTCTACGTTTTCATTGTTAACAAGGTTATATGCGCGCATGGTGTGTGACGGAATGACGTGTCTCCAGCCTGCACGATATTTGTTCGAAATACACATTTTGAAGTGAAAGTTAGCGGCGATTGGTTGGTTGGGTGTAAATTGGCAAATTCAACGGTGCAACGCAGATGGTTGGGACGGAAACAAATACTTCTTAAATGTATGTTACTAAATGTATGTTATTAAGATAAATATAAAGAAAAAGATGAAAATGGGGATACCGTTAAAAGTAAAGATGAAGATAGAGGAAGAAAGATTAAAATAAAGGTAATTATAGAGAAAATGATATAGATATTTGAGAGATTTTCGGTATTCTAGGGACTTATCGATATAACAATCAATGTTTTCATGGGTCTTGTTATCGATTATTTATTGATTTTGTTATCGATTATGTATCCATTTTGTTATCGATTTTATTATCGATTACTTATCGATTTTGTTACCGATATTTTTATCGATTTTTGTTATCGATTTTGTTATAGATACTTTTATCGATTTTGTTGTCGATATTTTTATCAATTTTCTAATTGATATTGATTTCCTATCAAAATTTTTATCGATTTATCATCGATTTTTTTATCGATATTTCATTGATTTGGTTATTGATTATTTATCGATTTTGTAGTCGATTATTTATCGATTTTGTTATCGATTCTGTTATCGATACAGATAGCCAATGTCTTATGATCTGAGATTTTTTGGCTCATCAAATATATTTCTATCAAAAGCTCTTGCTCTCTGTTGAGCTGGTTTGCAACAGCATCTGCAGTAGTCGCCTTAGAGATTTTTTTGATTAGTTGCTTGTCAGCCTATCAAATAATATCCGATAAACACCTCAGTTGTAAAGCATTTAAACGATAGCCGAATTCTCCCAGCGCTTTGACATATGGCCTCCGTTCACAGCTTTTCTTTGAATTTTCTATAATTGAAATTAAACGGGTTACCATGAAAATCTTTCTACCATCTCCTTGAGAATTGCGTACTTACCAATCTTAAGTATAAGGGGAACCTCAACCACCCTCGAAAGTTGAAATATTAAGACAAAAAAAGTGCAGGCGACACACAGTGTATCATTTCCATATTCTAGAAAAGATTAATTCCATTACTTTATGTCGCCAAATTTGAAAACAACGTCAAGAATGTTTTTAGAAATGCCTGATAAAGACGAAACAATAACAACTAAAAAATTTGAATCAAAGTGTATGGCGGGACGGGGTTTGATTTGGAAAATTACCGAGCGCAATAATATTTAAACTTGTATATTTGAAACTGAATCTCAATGTTTATTTTGTCGGTGTTATGTGATTTATGCAATAATTACTAAAATACCATTTTGGTCTTATTTGCTTGGGTATGTTCTTTTAAATGAATATACATTTTTGGGATTTTGGTATACTAGGACTGAGTATTTCATGTTAAAGTAAAAATGTTAACTTAAATTTATTTTTAGCAATTTATTAATTTCATTAGACCCGCAAACTCGTTATCCGCCACTATTCGATAAAGTTTGTATCTCAGTTTATTTGCCACTCCTCTTAGACTTTAAACAACACAATTTTAGCTGCAGGAAAGTGCAGGTTTTGATGAAATTTTCTTTTTTATGGCCTACTGGGAATTTCATTTTCTTCGAGTAATTCATTTGTATTTTATCTCGACCGAGACAAATTCTTGTATTTTTGCTTTGAATAGAGAAAGCCTGATTCATTACATTTCCAATGGTATTCCATTTTTGTAAATAGAGAAAGAACTATTGAACTTATATCGGAATTTTGTTGACCCAACTTGACTTTTTTATCGATATTTTCCACGCCCATAATTAAAAAAAAATATATTTATTTTTAAGTCCATTTCTGTCAGTTTATAATTCCTTGTTATAGGGAAATTCTAAATATAAATTTTGGGCATTTTAGCCTTTGTAGTTAAATATTTCAGTTGTTTTCAAAAATTGCAGTTATATAATAGGGTGGCGTTACAGTAACTATAAATTACCAATTTTTTGTAAAAAGCTTCGCCTATCTTATAACGTACCTTGTGCAAAATTTCATTAATCTATCTTCAATAGTTTTTGGAATTACAGAATTAAAAGCAGCTAGATGGGTCAAACCTTACACTGTGCGACACTGGGAAAGTATTTTTCAAGGTCTTCCGGATTCGGCCATTTGCATCTTTAAAAAGATTCAATAGCATATCTTATGGCATCCGCTATTCACATACCACATCGAAAATTTCAAGCCAGAATTACTGCTTATAACACAAAACTACTACACATCTAACTGCCAATATAAGCCTCTTAAATAAATGAAAATCCTTTTCTCCAGCTTGCAATTACCTGTTACCGCAAAAAACTTTTACTGCATTAGTTTCTAAATTGGCACTTTTAGTCGCGTTTAAGTAGCGGCATTAGTATTAGCACCAGCTTTGGCCAGAATTTAATCCAATAATAGTAATAACAACGAGCGTTTTGATAAGTAATAAAGTGATGAAAGTGAGTATGGCTGAGGATGCCACAAGCATACTACTACTTGCATATTCATACACACATAAGTAAATGCTTAAACGTTGCGGCTGGTTGGCCAAAACACTTACTAGCACAAAACCATGCAATTACTTCGAAGCAAAGCACACAACGACAGCCAGTGTATGGTACGTGGCTACTCACTTATGCAGACATTTCGCTAACCAGCTACAATTGCAAGGATAATCGCATAGCTACACTTGAAGGAGCTTCTGTTGCTGGGATTGTCTGCCCACACTGTCTCAACATCGTTTAGTTCATGAATTTTGAATGACAAAAATACTGATGACTGCCGCCAATTGACTGCCAACTGCCATTACAATTGCCATTTGGTACGGTGCTTACAAAAGCGCGAGTCTTTTTTTGCCCTCCCCCACCATTTAGTTTCCTTTGCCATTGAATGTTGCTCATACGCCTGCCTGTCTGCCTGTCTTGCTTTTTTGCGCCCGATCCAAAAAAACTTTGGCTTATGATAGGACGGAGCATAAGAACATATTCGCCACTAAAGGCAAATGAGCATAATCGCTGAGAATTGCCAACAACAAATAACATGAGCAACCACAATAACAATATGACAAATAAAAGGAGCATTAGACATAACAAAAGCAGCTTCATTACGTTTATAACAATTGTCTGGAGTAAAATTGCCGCAAATTTGAGGAAAATTAAATAAAGGACTGCTGCATAAAAACAACCACAAGCATACACATGTGTATGCATAGAGGCAGAAACACCTACTTAGGTACTTTTTGTGTATTTCAAGAAAGCCTAATTGGACATCTGGAAACTTAATTTTAGTTATCAGGGAATTTTGCTAACTCTTCGCTGAGGTTGTGGTAGCTAAAGCTTTTTGCTTTTTGCATATTTTCGCATAATCTTAGCACTTTTCACATTTAACAAATTTCGGCAAGTGTTTGTTTTAGTACGAGTGTACAAGATTCGTTATCAATTCTAAATTATTACTTAACACTTTCGAGATTTAAGCGTTAGCTGAAAAATTAATTGGATTTCGACTGTAACTTCCAATAATACTTTGGCCTGAATAACGTTATATTTATGTAACTACTAAATTGAAGTGTTTGATATACTTCTTGTCAGAACACCATAATGATGAAGTCTTCCTCTAATTCCTGCATAGACCCGGCCATACGCGAAAAAACATTTTGGACTGTCTCTGTTTAGGTATCCTTTTTACTGTATAGAGGCTGGTCAATCAAGCCAGTACTCATCGAAAGCTCATGGCCGTATCCCTTCGTATTCCTTCAACGCAAAATTGCCCCTAACTGATGGACAATGGAGCTCCCATAACATAAGGCGTCAAGCTGAGGCCCTTTCGGTAAAGCTAGGAAGAACGTACTACTCTCTGTTTGGCGCCCTTTAAGATCGGATGGGGTATCAATAAGTCCGAGATAAGAAAGACCAAAGAAGAGTCAAGGAGGAATACATGTTCCTTTGGCGTACCTAAGAGATAGGCAACTGGGTGTTGAACGGAGACCGAGAAGAAACGCTTAAGCTTCTCCTGGATGCTCATTTCCCAATTCTGAACCGTGTGAGTCTATCAGTGTTGAAATAGCTCTGTTTTTGTATATTATTACTGTAGAATCGCCTGCTCTGAGCGGTTAGCACTATAGAGCCCTTCAATTGTCTGTATCTGGATGGCATTATTGTTGCACAACTGCAAAGACCTATGGAGGTGCTATGTCCCTGGTGCACTCCCATCTACATATGAAGCTTATATGGGCCTTTATCCAAAAGGCTTGCAGAACTGTAAAGATATAATTTATTCCCACGACCGAAAAAAGACACTCTCTTGTCTCCGAAGGATTTTAGATCAACTAAATGAGAGATTGAGTCTATCTCAGCAGGCCTACTTAAATAGGAGATCAGTGAAATCTGATTTGCATACAATTGTAAAAATAATAGAGAAGTATTTAGGAAATATATTTTGGTTGATGCCTTCCTCAATATCGATGGAGCTACCCGAGGCCATAATATACATAAGTCATAACTAGGCTCAGAGTCGAGAACAACCTAGTTCGGCTTATCTCCCTCTGTACGCTGCTCTGCGAATGGATCATCGTCATCAACACCCCAAAGCAGTTGGGAAGGGGAGGTTATCGGGTTGCCGCTCACGATGATGGCGCAGCACTGATCATAGTCGGGACTTAAGCAGAAGTGCTTAAAATATGTGTTGCTCAACAGATAACAGCGCTTTCACCGACTATTTTCTCTGACAGAGTTATATATTTGGACAGGAGCCTTAACAAAAAGTTATTCCCGACGCCTAGAGAAGGCATCAGTTGTTCTATACTGGTATAAAAGTAGCATGAGAAAGAGTTAGGGTTTCAGCTCAAGGTAATCTCTTGGTCCTCTCCGCCAACAGGTTCCCATTGAATATTCAACACCCACATTTCCTTTAAGATTGAAATGAGATATTGCCAGACTTTGAAATGCAGTTATGTTTAAGATTTCAGAGACGGATCGAAGTTGGTTGGTAGAGTTGGAGGAGTCGCGTTCTGTTAGGGTTCCAGGTTTTTCCAGGGCATTCGCCGCTATAAAGAATGCTGTCAACATCACCACTGATAATCAAGCGGCAACCAAAGCTGTAGGATCACTCTCTTCGTTGTCTTGTATTGTGTCCATATACGCTTGATTTGGGTTCCAGTATACAGTGGTATTGGCTAGACAAGGAACCGTTTTAGTCATTTCTCCTGACAGCGTGTGTATCGGAGTTCCAGTATGCTATGAACAAATAGGGTTATAATCGCCCCAACGAGCGCTGGTCAAAAAGGTCGACATACAACGCTACAAAGTATTTCTGGCCGGTAGATGACACCGGACGGTCAAAGGAACCTTCCAATTGGCTTATGTCTACTCTCATTTCTGATATAAGTCCTGACTAGACCCTGTCTATAAGAAACCCACACAGGAGGCAAGGGCAATGCTGTTTGAAAGGTGTTGAGGTGAAATAATCTCAATCTCCTCTCTCTTTAAAAAAAAATCTTCGTCATGGCTCGGCGTTTGCTAACTCACAAATTCTTGTACATAGTGCCTAAATTTCGTTGGTAATATAAGTAGGGCTGAATGTGTTTTAGTATGGCTTTATTTCTAAGGCTATTTTGTTGCTATCATTTTGTAAGAATCTTCCACACACACTAGTGCATGCACAAAAGTAATCAAAGTGGACTTCGTTAAATTAAAACTTTGCTTTGTCCACATAAAAGTCTTCAGCCCTCAAAGGATTTTACAAAAAAAAAATCTATTTTGTTTTTATAGATTCCTTTGACATTAAAAAAAAAGTGATCAATCCCACAGCAGCGCCTATCGAAGGGACAAGTCGCATGCCTATTTATTGCAATTACTTAGTGACTAGCTGTGTAACTAAACTAAATGGAAGTAGAGCGAACAGTCGGTTCACATACATTGCACAAAGCAATCAATTAAACTAATTCAACCAACTAACAGGTCAACTATTCTATTTGCTCCATTTAAGCACTCCACAAACGCTCCTTTCCATCCTTTTATACCCTTTTCGCCTGCACCCCGTTTTAGTATTACCACCTGCCACCTTCCGCCTCACTGTACTCTAAAGCGATGGTGAGTTTAATTTATTCAATCTATCAATCAGTCAATCAATCTTGTGGTCAGTCAAATAAACAATCAGTTCCACCTACACCCATACAATTACTCAAAAGCTCACTCAAATAGAGTAACATACACACAAGCATACGAGTGAATTCATCAACAAATGCACTCAAGCATTCTCTCTATTTCTCTATCAATTGGTTACCGCCTTCATCAGTCAGGCAATTGAACTGCGCCAAAAGCTTTTGTGCATATTAAATTGGTTTTTGGCTTTGAGTTTGATTTTTAAATGGAAAATAGGGCTGCTGTGGTGTAATAAAGTAACACTATTCAAAGATTGTCCAAAATAGAGGCTTTGGTGTGATTAATTTTCTTTGAGTAACAGCGTCAAACGGTTCGAAATTCACGAAATGTAATTAAATGTTGTATCACAAAATAAAAGAGAGAAGTTGAACAGTTGATTGAAAACAATCTTCGATTAAAATTCTAAAAAAATATTTTTTAAACCAGTCGACTTAATTTTTAAAGCTAATAGAATCTGCTCACTTACTAGTAACCCAAATCTTTCAATATGACTTTCCTTAATGCAAGCACTTCATAATATTATTAAAGCGCAAAAAAACGTGCAATGCCTGACTGAAAACCGAGCAGAAAGATTCACTTAATAGAATAAAGATTTGAAAGGCTCGGCGATTTTAACGGCGAAATTGCCGGGCAAAACCATAGCCACTACGATACGTGCAATAAGCGTGGTGAATCCCCGACATTTCCGCATCAAGAATCTCATTTGAAAACCGCGAAGACAACCTGAAGCGCTTCAACTTCCATTCTGATGTAAATAATCTCTGGTCAAGCATAATGTCACTATATGGTCCGGCGCAGCGTGATGACAGAATGGTATTTTTATTCGTAGATTGCACGTCGTCGAACCCGAAGAGATGCGCGAGTTATTTGAGCCGAGAATTTATACTGCATCACTTTGTAGATAAGTGGAAGCGTCGAGTAAAAGGATGCCCAAAACTACTAAAAGCCAGTGCGTATTTTACTTTCACTAGCGGCGAGCTTCAGGTGGATACCAGGAAGGCAAAAGCCTCCAGAATCGTTCGCACTGACATACTCATGCTGAAAAGGTTGGGACAGATTGGATTCATTATAGTTAGGAAAACTACTCAAACCTGGGAAACTTGCCAAAAAAGGAGTCTTATCGACCCTTAGCACCCCAGTAGTGAAGGCAGTTGAGGCCTTTCGATTCCTGCACTTCACATTTAACCTGACCCAAGTGGAGCATCAAAATTACTTCTGCGAAGATCAGAGCACCTTAACAGCACTAAACGCCATAAATACTATATAACTGGCGACCTGAAATGTAGACGATCATGTGAGATAACCTTGGTGTCGGACATGTCTCTTGACACAATCTGTCACTCCCCACTACGAAATAGAAGGCTTAGCCTCCTCTCTTCCACAAAAAGCAAACAGTAGACGGCGATTATATGAGTGGACGACAATCACCAGTAACAATTCTAGATCATACATCAAAACTAAAAAAAGTTATACAAGTAGTCCCACCGGGTGGTGTCCTTTCCCAGCTCCTGTATAATTGCACATCCAAGCTCCCCCAACGCCGACTTTTTCTTGAGATGTATGGGAGCTCGTAAAGAATTCTGATGGTCTGTGCTCGAAAGTAAACGCCTATATTTTCAATATAGCTCGTTTCTTCACTCTAAAGAGCCTAACCTTCTCCCCATCGAAACAGTTGTGAATTCATGTCGATGGGACTCCAGCCCCCACTGAGAACAACGTTACTTTGGCAGCCCGCCATCTTTCTCCGCGTATACAACCATGTTTGCCTATAAAGTGAAGCGCCACAACAAAGTCGTCACCTGAGAAAAAGACAGAGAAATTTTACAGGGCAATCCGATTCTTAAATATGCAGCACCAATTTGTTCACCGGACACCAGTACCATGCAGTAGAAGAAGGTACAGATACAATATGTCAAAAGAACTACGGAAACCCTCTAAACCATCACATCTCTCCCTGTGGTCCGACCCCTCGTAACAGCACGTTACTGGGGCCCACCTTTAGTTGAGCTGGAGGGCAAAGATCTAAATGTTTCCCAAAAAAGGAGGGCAGCCATCATTACCGCCTGCTTCGATCTCTATGTCAGATAACATCATACATATACTTAGGTATGTATTTATACATCACGATTTTTCTTTTATCGTAGGCGTGTGGTATATGTACATACATACTTACATCTGCAGTAATTGCAATACAAAAATGCGAAATTTTTGAGAGCATTGTACTCGGCGGTACAAGCAGTACGCCAGACAGCAGCCACTCAACCACTCAGTCAGGGATGCATTCTCACAGTCAGTCAGTCAGTCAGTCAGTGAGTCACATGCAAGCGCTGAATGCACACAAAAACTCTCCACAACAATTGACTAGACAATTTCTTTCGCAAACTATTTTTATTTGGACAATATTTTTAGTTGCCAGTAGCCAACACTGCTGGTCAGCACCACAAAAATGCGTCCCAGCGGCATTGTGGCAATGTGTGGAATGGTATAAAGGGCAGCACTCCTGACATAACAGAGATTGCTACAGAAATTCGGGGAATTTAGAAAAGTCATACAAATGAATGTATGCATTTGTATGTATGTATGCCTAACTTTTGGACGCACATATGTATGTATGTACGACTCGTGCTTGGGGTTTGGTCAAGCGTATGCCTGTTCACTTATTCATTACCCTAAAACGCGTCTGAATTGGCCATTTGGCAGTTAGCACTATGGGCACGTCCACTAGATATTGCAGCCATCCCATTCATACATATGTACATATATAGTACCAACATACAAATGTCATTCCATGCATGAAATGCATATTATGTACATACATACATACATACATCCCGGCGCCAGGCAATCAACTAACCAAGCATTGAAACTATTGGCGCAGCTGCCAAAGTTGCCAGGCTGTGAAGTGCACAAAAAAGAAAGGAATTGTCTTTGCGAAAATTTCCTGCTTTTTTAGCGCATTTTGCGATTGCGATTTTTTGCATTTACTTTATTTTGAACTCGTGTCCATTTTAAGTGGCTGAATGCATGAATTTGAAGTGTGCAACATATTTTTTCCTCGCCAGCACTTGCTGGAAAGCAAAATGGAATTTCGAAACTACTTTCATTCGATTTTTTGCATACAATTGTGATTTTATACACTTTTCAGCCGAAAAATATTTCTTCTATTTCTATTTCTTTTTTCAAACAATAAATTCCACCAGCTGCTGCGAGCCTAGCTACGTTTAATGAAAAGAAAATTTCCTTTTTTATTTGTCAACAAAAATACGAATATCAGCTTTAAAACATTTCGACAAATTACTATTTATTTGGCTTAAATTGGCATTTTGTATTATTGCACATTTATTTGACAACATTTTTACGCTTCAATGGCGCCACTAAGGGCTCTGTGGCAATTAAATATTGCAAAGTTGTACTTTTATTTAAGCTTTTATTGGTTTTTAAAAACAAATATTGGCAAAAAAAGTTGTCAAATAGTCATCAAGTAGTGGAAATATTGTTAGCTGTTCAACGCTATTTTTTTAAGCATTTTGTTAAATTTAATGTGAGTTTTTGCGCAAAAATTTCAGGAATTATACAAAATATTTGTTTTTGAAACTCACAATTGTCTATTTAGTAAAAAACGATATCAACAAAATTACAGCTATTCAATGAATACTAGTGTTCGCCCAGCGGTTAAAATTCAACCACTGAGGTATAGGTGAAGAGAATTGAGTTCAGGTGAGAAGAATTGAGTTGAATTCAGTTGAGATGAAATGAGGTGAGTTGAGTTGAATTGATGTCAACTGAGAGTATCTATTTGATGTGAGAAGAGATGAGGGGAGTTTAGTTGATTTGAAGTGAGCTGTGTTTAGTTTAGGTGAACTACGTTGCACAGCATAACATTACACAAAACAACAGAATAACACATAACACAACATATCATAACAAACCAAAATACAACATAACATAACATAAGATAACATAACATAACACAACACAACATAACATAAGATCACTTAACATAACACAACACAACAGAACATAAGATCACATAACACAACACAATAGAACGTAAGATCACATAACGTAACACAACACAATATAACATAACATGACCTTACTTAATATCCCCTAACATAACATAATATAACATAACATATCATTAGATAAGGTACCATAAGATAACATAGCAAAGCGACTTGAATCGTTTTTTTTCTTCAATTGAAGCTGGTGATCGCGGAGCAGCTTTTAAAACAATTAAAATTGATTTAAAGGCAAATTTTTAAATCATTAAAAACCTTTCTGGGAGTCTTCGGGTACGAGAAATCTGAATCTGCAGCTTTGAGGCAATTTACAATTTTATTGCAAAAAATAATTAAATAAAATCAATTAATTTTCTGTTTTATTAAAAAGTTTCAATGCAGATAGTTTTAGTATTCGTATAAAAGAAAAAATGTTGCTCAAAAATAAAAAAAATTTTACAAATCGCACTATTAATTTCAATTTACCCTGAATAGTCTCATTTTCTTAATTTTCCTACTGAACATTTAAAAGGAGTGACTTTTGCAGCAACCAAAATTGCAAACGGTTTTTGGTTTCCCCTCTTTTTTGAGTTCTCGCTATCCTAACAGGTACTAACAGTATCAGCCAAACATAGCCAAAATTTTCTAGGCTTATGTAAAGTTGAAAATTAAGAAAAAAATAATAAATAATTTATTAGGTGGAAAACAAAAAATAGACTTTAACACCAAAATAAAATCGCATCGTAAGTTTTTTCTCCATACCAACTTTTCTTAAGGATGTGCTTTAATATTTTTATCACAATAAATTCTAATTTACATTAGGGTGTTTTACAAAGATAACCTTTCCCATGGTTTAGTGTATTATTCTTATTATTTAATTGCATATTGTTTTATAATAGGATATAATGCCATTTTTATTATTTATTTATCCATCACTAAAATATCGCACTTTGTTAACTTTTATTCATTATGAAATTTTATAACATTTTTTGTTTATTTGTAGTTGACAATTGGCATTTGAATTAGTATTTAAAATTTGAAGTAATCTACAATTTAATATTGCAATTCAGCACGCAAGTAATATTTATTGCTGCCACAACATTTAACAGCCAAATCATAATGTATCCTAACGAGCTCAGTTGATGACAATTTGCATAAAATATTTGGATTTTGTACTTAGCTACATAACGAGTGAAATTTAAATGCAACATACCTACATTTGTATAACTAAAACAGAAATACATGTGTAATTATGTATGTTTCAATGCTATTCGTACATGTATTTGTAAATTTTTTCACAATACGTCCACAAACATAGTGGCGTAGCACTGAAAACTATTTAAATATGTTAATGTTTTCTAATGGAATTTTGTATATTTAAATGTGTTAATTTTATGTGCGAGTTATGGCGACAACTTAATGGGTTGCACTAAATCATTACAACGTGACCGAAACATGGCTTCAAAATATCGCAACAACTGTCATTTCAATTTTAGTCATTATTTATAACATTAAATTCGAAAGTTGCGAATATTGATAAACAAAAAGTTGGACGCTTCGAAAGATCACGCTAGGTTGGTCTAAAAATGCATGTGAAAAAGAAAAGTGTCGATATTTTTTCAAAGCTCGCTCATTGCAGACAGACGTTGATGGCTTATCATCTTATCTTCTTAAGAATTGTTTGGCCTTTGCAAACCCACTTCTGTTACTGTTCAATAAATCACTTGAGTGTGGCGAGTTCATCGATGCCTGGAAAGTTACCTTCATTAGCCCTATATTCAAAAGTGGTGATAAAAGCAATGTTTCCAACTACAGGCCCATCGCCAATTTGTCGACTGTTTCAAAGTTATTTGAATATATTGTTAAGCAGAAGTTGTATTTTACAGTTAAACGCTTAATTTCCGATAATCAGCATGGTTTCATGTCCAGTAGGTCTACTGTGACAAATCTAGCAATTTTCTCTGAATTTTGTATGACGGCTTTCAATGGTCGCCTTCAAGTTGACACTGTATATACAGATCTTTCAAAAGCCTTCGACAAAGTCAGTCATTCAATTTTGATCTCTAAATTAGCTAGTTTGGGCTTTCATTCACTTTTTTTATCTTGGATAAAATCCTATCTTCAGCATCGAAACTGTGTAGTCGTTGTCGACAATACGCACTCCAACTCTTTCATAGCGTCTTCTGGGGTTCCCCAAGGCAGCATCTTAGGTCATTTTTATTAATGACATATCGAGTTGTTTTGTTAACTCTAATTTTCTTTTATACGCTGATGATTTGAAGATTTTTTCGACCATTTCAAATTCTTCAGACTCCATTAAGATTCAATCAGACCTTGACAATGTCTCAGCCTGGTGTCGCACCAATGGCCTAGAGTTAAACATAAGTAAGTGTTTTCATTTATCCTACTCCAAATCGCGTCGCGTTATCCCCACTTCTTATTGTATTGCTGGTACCCGTCTATCTGCTCTTAATGAGATAACTGACTTAGGTGTAGTTTTTGACTCGAAATTTTTATTTAATAGTCATCTAAATTACACCATTGCTAAGTCGTATTCAGTGCTTGCTTTTATTCGTCGATTTAGTTCAGATTTCACAGATCCTTATACCCTTAAGCTACTGTTCACGTCGCTGGTACGCTCTAAATTGGAATACGCTTCTTTTATCTGGAGACCCTATCATGGATGCCATATTAATAGACTCGAGCCAGATGTGCGCTAATTGACCTGAAATCTCTTCAAAGCAGAAGAACTATTATTTCGCTCACCTTTGTCTTCGATATTATTAAGGGTGTAATTGATTCACCAAATCTCCTCGAGCGCATTTGTTTCCATATCCCTAACCTGACTCTCCGAAATAGTGATATTTTTTATACAGGATGTGTCCGAACTCTTTACGCTTCTAATGCTCCAATTTTTCGAGCTCTGACTGAGTTCAATATACTCTCAAATTCTCTAGCCATTGATTTTTCTCTATCTAAGTCTGATTTCAAATCAATGTTAAATGCAATGAGTTTTAATGTATAACTCCTTCTATTTCTAAGTAGTCTGTAAGTAACTTTGTTAATCTAGATTACTACTGAATGAATAAATAAATAAAGAAATAATAAAGCTGGTATCCATCCTGCCCAGCTTCGTGGACGCATTTTCAATAGGTTTGACCTCACCTGGGTAAACTCACAAAACCTCCTCTCTTATGTCGAAACTAATCCTATTAATCTGCCTTTACTAACGACAAAATCCAAATCAAAGGCAACTGGTCCAGTTCACAAACAGGAATTCCGAACTGTGCACGATTTCATATGTCGAGCTTGTTGATTAGTGATCTGATCCATAATGAGGCACGCCAGACTGACTTGAATCTCCACTCACTTCTTCCCACCCAGCCTGTGTTGTCCTCTGTACTGCCTGCGAGGCTTCTGCACCACTTCATTGCTTAATCGTTTTGGAACCCAAATTTCTTCTGAGAGCAGCTTTGCTTCTGGCCTTACCAGCCCTGATAATAGGTGTAAATTGCGTCTGGAACTTCCTTCGCTAGTTGCTTAAAACTTGTCTTATCTTCTTCGTCCCATTCGGGTCGCACTAAAGGGAGATGTATGTAAACTGAATGGGTTTATGGGAGCCAGCCAGACATGTACATACGTCTCAGTCGAGTCGGGATAACTGTTGTTAAGCCTGCTGCAGTATTCAGAGGCCTTAGGCTTAAAGGCCTTTGTCAGCGATGGCTGGGGATTAAACTTCAATGACGGCATTCACAGAGCGAGATTTTGCAAAGGTGTTGATTGTCGCTCGGTGAATAACGCAGCTTCGCGTTTTAAAGTTTACACAGTAGTACATGTATAGGAGACCACAGTGTGGAACCCGGTTTAGGTCTTATCGGTTTTAAAGTTTGATTTTAAAATAGTACTGACGACGCCTAGCATTTTATTGCCTTTGACAAGTCCAGTAAAAGTACCGTTTCCTCACAGAAGAGGTTTTGATTAAAGCCGTGAGTAAGCTGACTAATTATGGCGTTAAGTGCTGTGCTGATGCTAGGCATTTTACAAAAGACGTATTAAAGCGGAGGACGGTTTTCCTGCATTGGTCATAAGACCACCAAACCCTCCCGGCATGCAAAGGTGACTACATAATATTAAACATATATTTACATTTTCTATAGAAATAATTCAAAGATTATCATTTTGGAAAATGCTTTATCCAATTTAATCAAGAGTTTTGACATCAAGTACGCTTACAGAAATTCATACATAGTATGTGCAGACAGTTATTCACCCTAATCCATATGTGCATTTGTATGTAAACAAATGTGAATTTTAGAATCGCTTATGTCTATAAATGCAAATATTTGATATGCAAATGTACATAAAGGTATATTTATGTATGTGCACGAGTAAGTAAAATTGCATTTCCATACACCGCTCTTATTGCCACAATTTGTGGCAGCAGCCGCAATATTCGCCACCATCGACGCAGCCGCCACATTGGCTAGTGGCTGGTGGCACTTGCAGTTTTGCACTAAATTAAATGCGCATTCACTTGTGCAACGGCACTTTAGCGCAAACATATAAGGAATGTGGGGAATGCATAGCACAGCTGAAGCAGCCAATGCATACGTGCACTGAAATATACGTACATACATATATAGTATATGCATTAGGATGTTCCAAGAAAAGGTAAAGTCGGAATTTTAATGCTCTCACCCCCTAGGATATCGAAAAAATATACACCAATTTGATTTTCAAAAATTCCATACTATTTCTTTGAGCGACTCTGAATATTTTTTGTATTTCAAAATAAACAAGTAAGAAAGTCTAAGTTCGGGCGGAGCCGAACATTAAATACCCGGCGCAAGTATTAAATATATGTTTTTCACCCTTCCGAAACCTTCCGCTAGATGGTAAGCCGAGGTGTATCAATTTTGAGTAAATTAGCGTCCTTCAATTTCGAAATATTGAAGTTTCAAGCATTTCTTAAATTTACCGTTATATGAGAATCGGCCGTTATTTTAGTCCGATTTCAATAATTTTCAAAGTTTTGCTTACACGTGGCAAGTACAATAACCATACCGAGTTTGGTACAAATTGGTAGAACGGTTACCGATATACTTATATGTGATCATAAGTGGGCGGTGCCACGCCCATTTTCCAAAATTTTACCATAAACCTATTTCTTGGTAAAGAATTGTTGCAAGCATCAATTTTGAATAAATTAGCTTCAATATTTAATGATTTATCGAAGATTTTGTATTTCTCTAAATTACCGTTATATGGGATGTGGGCGTGGTTATTGTCCGATTTTAAAAAGTTTCGGCGGTTTTTTATGCTGTACCAAGGCCAATAACTGTGCCAAGTTTGGAAGAAATTGGTGCAGCGGTTACCAAGATATACACATGTAACCATAAGTGGGCGTGGCTACGCCCATTTTCCAAAAATTTATAATATTCTTATTTTTCGTCTAAAAATTATTGTAAATATCAATTTTGAGTGAATTATCTTTAGTAGTTACTAAAATATCGCAGTTTTCGTATTTCTGGAAATTACCGTTATATGGGAAGTGGGCGTGGATAAAGTCCGATTTTGCCCATTTTCAATACCAACCTACCTTGAATTAAGGGAAACCTACATACCAAATGTCGTTGAGATATCTCAATTTTTGCTCGAGTTATCGTGTACACGGACAGACGGACAGACGGACAGACAGACATGGCTTAATCGATTTCTTTTTTCATCCTGATCATTTATGTATACATTTGTCTATATCTATCTCGATTCGTTTTGGCTGTTAGAAACAACCGTTATGTGAACAAAATTAATATACCCTTGTGCACAAGTGCGCTCGGGTATAAAAATAGGGGTATATTTGTTCGGTATAGAGTGTCAGAGCATTACAATTCCTACTTTACTTTTCAGGGCTGCAAACCGGTTTTGAATCGAACCGTCGCTTTTTTCGGGCTTCAAACCGAACCACAACTGAACCATTTTTATTTTGAAATGCCGAAACCGTACCGAAAACCATTCCAAACAAGTAAGAAAGGCTAAGTTCGGGCGGAGCCGAACATTAAATACCCGGCGCAAGTATTAAATATATGTTTTTTCTCCCTTCCGAAACCTTCCGCTAGATGGTAAGCCGAGTTGTAACAATTTTGAGTAAATTAGCGTCCTTCAATTTCGAAATATTGAAGTTTCAAGCATTTCTTAAACTTACCGTTATATGAGAATCGGCCGTTATATTAGTCCGATTTCAATAATTTTCAACGTTTTGCTTACACGTGACAAGTACAATAACCATACCGAGTTTGGTACAAATTGGTAGAACGGTTACCGGTGTACTTATATGTGATCATAAGTGGGCGGTGCCACTCCCATTTTCAAAAATTTTACCATAAACGTATTTCTTGGTAAAGAATTGTTGCAAGCATCAATTTTGAAAAAATTAGCTTCAATATTTAATGATTTATCGAAGATTTTGTATTTCTCTAAATTACCGTTATATGGGATGTGGGCGTGGTTATTGTCCGATTTTAAAAAGTTTCGGCGGTTTTTTATGCTGTACCAAGGCCAACAACTGTGCCAAGTTTGGAAGAAATTGGTGTAGCGGTTACCAAGATATACACATGTAACCATAAGTGGGCGTGGCTACGCCCATTTTCCAAAAATTTATAATATTCTTATTTTTCGTCTAAAAATTATTGTAAATATCAATTTTGAGTGAATTATCTTCAGTAGTTACTAAAATATCGCAGTTTTCGTATTTCTGGAAATTACCGTTATATGGGAAGTAGGCGTGGTTATCGAGCGATTTTAAAAATTTTCGGCCATTTGGTATGTTATGGGAAGGCCAACAACTGTGCCAAGTTTGGAAGAAATTGGTGCAGCGGTTACCAAGATATACACATGTAACCATAAGTGGGCGTGGCTACGCCCATTTTCCAAAAATTTATAATATTCTTATTTTTCGTCTAAAAAATATTGTAAATATCAATTTTTAGTGAATTATCTTCAGTAGTTACTAAAATATCGCAGTTTTCGTATTTCTGGAAATCACCGTTATATGGGAAGTGGGCGTGGTTAAAGTCCGATTTCGCCCATTTTCAATACCAACCTACCTTGGATTAAGGGAAACCTACATACCAAATTTCGTTGAGATATCTCAATTTTTGCTCGAGTTATCGTGTACACGGACAGACGGACAGACGGACAGACGGACAGACGGACAGACGGACA